>NW_015164262.1:0-4410 GCF_001447785.1 Gekko japonicus
ATGGCTACTAGCCATGGGGACTGAAGGGGGCCTCCATTTACAGAGGCACCAATCTTCTGACCAGCAGCGCTGGCAGAAAGCAACACAGAAAGGCCTCAGAGTCTACGCCTTGTTTGTTTGGCCCTCCAGGGCAACTGGTTGGCCACTGTGTAAGACAAGATTCAGGACTAGATAGACCATTGATCTGATCCAGCAGGGCTCTTCTTATTTTTAGCCTGTGCACTGCTGCCATTTTTACCATGAAGCTAGGTTCAAGTTTCTTGACTGAATCTTCCTTTCCTTGTATTTGCAAAAAAATAGTTAAGACAATAATGGAATTTCCTTCACTGGTTTTTGACCTATGTAAGTTCATTTTGAACTGATGCTATAAGGCTAGATAGGCATATGTTATGATGCTTTTGGATCTCCTTCCTTGTTATGTGAAGCTAGAATATCTAAAATGAGCTATGTGAGGGTAGAATATCCAAAACATGTGAGTTCTTATATTTATTCTATATATTTATTAGCCACTGAAAGAAAATGAGCTACGGGGAGGGATGGCATTAACTGTGAACTTTAAAAAATGTGATCCTGAAGAGACATCATTATCCTGCTTTAGCCCCACAATAACCTCTTCAGTTGTGAGAACAAAAATGAGCATAAGGTAATTTAGGGTTTTTAAAGCTAGAATGAATGCATATGAAAAAGGCTTATGTTACTCTACTAATGAGCTGAATATATAACCCTTCAAGAGATGGGAAGCAAGGATAACATTTGATCTCCAACTTATGCATTTTACATAGATTTCAGCAAAGTGTAGAAATCATAGCTGTCACCAGCTCTTGAAGTGCCTGAACAATTCTGAGCCACACAGAGTAAAATCCTACACAGACATGATAGGCTTCTTATCCTTTTTGTTCCTTGTACAATCTAAACATGCTGGGCTTGATTTGTCAATAGAAAGAAAATACTGAAAGCATGAAAAACACAAATGCCATTTCCTAACAGAATCATTACTAAGACAGGTTTTTTAAAAAGTCAGATAATACCTTTTCTCAGAAACAAAAAGTATTCAGTGATTTTGGTTTTAGATTTTGCTTTGGGCCAATGTTGTTACCCGGCAACCTCTTTCTGTATTACTAAGCTTTTTTTTTTACTTCTTTCCATGACCTGATACTTATTTTCATTTCATTTCAGTACACTTTGTATATACAAATAACCTGATTATAGAAGTATACAGTTCAATGCTCAGCATACTTTCCATAAAGAGACTCTACTAATCTCTATGGAACTGCCTCATTTCATGGAAAAGTTATTACAGATTGCACCAACCCTATGAACCACAGACCCTTAGGGCAAAACTAGATGATACCACATCTCAGAGTCTGCTGCAGGGCCACCTCAGAGCATTTTTTAAACTTTTAAAAATGCTGCACGGGCCCAATTCTGGTGGGGACCATGGCAAGGAGAATTAGGGACTCCTGTCTCCCCCTACATAACTGTTTTCAAGAGCAGATTTCAGTACCTGAAAAAGGAAAGGGGGGAAGACAGGAACCTCTCATTTCACCATGCCACAGTGCCAACAGTATGAAGCCCCAAAGCATTTTTAGAAGAGAAAAAAAAAGATCTGAAATGGCGCTGTGTCCCCATGGCGGACGCTGGGATGTGGTATCATCTAGTTTGGCCCTTAGGATTCCTTAAAACGTCAGAAAAATTAACTATTTATGTTGAATGTGTGCTCCATTTTATCAGGTTACCTAGTAGAAAAATACCATACAAATTAACATGTGCAAGCTCAAATGATGAAGCCACCTGATGCTACACCATCCACCAAATGTATTTGGGTAAAATTCCCATCGAGCACTTATTACCATATCCATGTATAACTAACCATGAATATGTGAGCTAGCGGTGCATTACACTGAACTGTTGCAAGCATTACTGCATTTAATTTTGAAACTGTGAGCACCTCCATGACTAATTCAAACAACATCTATGAATAACTATGTTAAACTAAACAGGGCATGACTGCAGTATAGTGAAATGTTTTTACCAGGACTTTAAGGTATAGGGAAAGTGAGTGGAGAAGACCCTGCTAGCTGGCTAACAGCAGCTGAAAAAGAGCAAACTGAGTTTGATTCTCCTATGCTACAGGTAGTTAAAGCCTGGGCTTGCCAAGGGGTTCAGCCTAGAGAAATCAAGAGCTCTGAAGAAGAACTGCTGGGGAGGGGGAGAGGAAGACCTGCTCTGCAGTTGAAAAGCCCTCCCCTCCCCTTTTACTGTTGGTTTTTTAAAAAATTGTATTCCTATCATAGGAGGACACTTTGTTTGGAGTTAGATCCAGGCTACATTTTCTGCTAATGGAAGGGGAGGCATAATTTCCACCAATTCCCCCTTCCTTCAGTACACCTCCTCATGTTATTATTGAGTGTACCCCAGGAACAGCATTTCAGAGAGATCAATGGCCTGTAGGAAAGTCTGTTCTGCAGATGGAAGTGCCTTCTATTAGTGGAAAATTTAGTATGGATGCATCCCAGTATTTCCTGATTGGTTTCAGGCCTCATGGCAGGCATTTTATGATGACATCCACACAATGTTCTCAGAATCTGAGCTGTGCCCACAATTTAACAAGATTAGGGACCTTTGTCCTAAAGCATCTAGCCTAAGCTAGTGAAGGACTTTAATCCTTTCAGGATCTTATTAGCACTATACTGAAATTTATATTCTCTCTTGTCCATACACATCATGCAGGGCTCTTTTTGTAGCAGGAACTCCTTTGCATATTAGGCGACAAACCCCTAATGTAGCCAATCCTCCAAGAGCTTACAGAGCTCTTCTTACAGGGGCTACTGTAAACTCTTGGAGGATTGGCTACAATAGGGGTGTGTCGCCTAATATGCAAAGGAGTTCCTGCTACATATCATCATAACACCACATTTCATGTTCGGTACTGAAGTTCCTTAGGTAGATACAGTTTGGAATGAACTGGTTCTATACCAGAACATATAAATGTCACCACATTTGTAAGTACTTTAAAAAATGCTTCAAAATGTTAAAATAGACACTTAAAAACTGAGGAAACTACAGTTGTTGATTGACATAAAGAAACTGGTACAAAGCACATAATTATGGCAAAAGTAATGGCACATTAGGTGGGAGAGACTTACACAAGCTAGACATGTGAAAGCCCAGACCCCTCCACACACACACTTTTTTTTCCTCTCTATTTTTTCTGAGGATTTTTTTTTCAATTATTCACAAAATTTCCATTACAAAGCACATAATTATGGCAAAAGTAATGGCACATTAGGTGGGAGAGACTTACACAAGCTAGACATGTGAAAGCCCAGACCCCTCCACACACACACTTTTTTTTCCTCTCTATTTTTTCTGAGGATTTTTTTTTCAATTATTCACAAAATTTCCATTGATTTCTGCGAGGGGGGGGGGAATAAATGACTCTTGTCCACGGATTCAGAATGTCCAGAAATTCAAAATCTTCTAATACAGGGGTCTCCAATCTTTTTGTGTGTACAGGCACCATTTGGAATTCTGATACAGTATAGTGGGCATGGCCACAAAATGGCTGTCACAGCTTACCTGGGTCATAAGAACATAAGAGAAGCCAATGTTGGATCAGGCCAATGGCCCATCTAGTCCAACACTGTCACACAGTGGCCAAAAATACCAGATGCCATCAGGAGGTCCAGCAGTGGGGCCAGGACACTAGAAGCCCTCTTACTGTTGCCCTCCCCCAAGCCCCAAGAATAAAGTGCATCACTTGCCCCAACCTGAGAGTTCCTATCTATACCGTGTGGCTAATACCCACTGATGGACTTCTGCTCCATATGCTTATTTAATTCCCTCTTGAAGCCGTCCATGCTTGTAGCCACCGCCACCTCCTGTGGCAGTGAATTCCATGTGTTAATCACTCTTTGGGTGAAGAAGTACTTCCTTTTATCTGTTCTAACCCGGCTGCTCAGCAATTTCATGGAGTGCCCACGAGTTCTTATATTGTGAGAAAGGGAGGAAAGTACTTCTTTCTCAACCTGCTCTATCCCATGCACAATCTTATAAACCTCGATCATGTCACCCCTCAGTTGTCGTTTCTCCAAGCTAAAGAGCCCCAAGCGTTTTGACCTTTTTTCATAGGAAAAGTGTTCCAACCCTTTGATCATTCTAGTTGCCCTTTTTTGCACTTTTTCCAATGCTATAATATCCTTTTTGAGGTGTGGTGACCAGAACTGTACACGGCACTCCAAATGAGGTTGCACCATTGATTTATACAGGGGCATTATGATACTGGCTGATTTGTTTTCAATTCCCTTCCTAATAATCACCAGCATAGCGTTGGCCTTTTTTATTGCAGGTGCACAATTGCCCATTTATACTCACTCTCTGTTTCCTATTAATTAGCCAGTTTTTGATCCA
>NW_015164262.1:5219-57255 GCF_001447785.1 Gekko japonicus
GAACTTTCCAGAGGATGTTGGCAACTGCTCCTTATTCCCCCCTCCCATCTAGTTATACAACTGACCACAGGTTGTCATGATCAGGCCCAATGACTACATTCCTGTGTCCTTTGAAATAGATAACAGAGTCACGGGAACACAGAATCACGAAAACCTGCAAGCAGAACTAGGACTTCTCATACTAACATTAACTCTGGAGGGAAATTAGGGTGCTTTGCTTCATACACAGTGAATTTCCTTGTGATAGCAACATTTTTAAAAACCAGCAAAGCCTTTCAAATTTCCAGTGACTAGTTAGAAGCTTTGCTGATAAAAACCCCACCTGGCCACGACCATTTTCTCAAAGTACTTGGAGGGCACCCAGAAAGGTGTTGGCAGGCACCATGGTGTCCATAAGGCACCGTTTTGGGGGGCCCTCATCTAATACATACACTTTTGAGCAAGATATTTAGGAGCCGAATAGGGAAAAAGACTACAGATCTTGAGTACTAACCTGAAAAAGAATCTCATCTCAGGGAAAAAGTTATTAGTTTCTATTTATTCCCTAAATTTATGCAAGAATGTTGCATTGGCATGGTTCTGACAGCATCTTATTGAAAAAGCGGGCAAAACAACTATGATGAAAAACAGCCTTTTTACCAGCAATTTGCAGAAATGAGGAAAGACACTGTGTTTATGTGTCAAAGACTAATTACCCGCCCAAGTAATGAACAGAGTACAGGGACACACCCAGTAAGAAGCCAGGTTAAACATAACCTTAAACCACTTGGGTTAGACTCTGAAGGCAATACGACCTCAGTTACGCCTGTCATAGAATCAAGGTGAAAATTAAATTATACAATTATAATATGTTTCCATCAGCACATGAGTAGCCAGAATAAATCAGTCATTTAGAAAACCCTCTAAATGCTGAAAGGCGCTCTATAATGTCTTAGTCGAGAATGTAGTTTTGCTGTGACCTCATGCAAAGTTTGGAAACCGTTCTTTTGATACAGTGCATATGGTTATAAAGAGAGTTCCCAACTAAAAATTCCCATTGATTTTGAGATCCATGGTAAAGAAATCAACAAAAGCATAAGCAGCTAACCCTTTCCAGTCCATATGGCTAGGCCTGAGTACTTGTTAGAAAGTTGCTGATTGAATTCTTAAGGATAGAAGCAACAGACTTCATATTTCTGAGCCTGTAACACATACATTTTAATGAAAATTCAGCAAAAAGTGATAAGTCTAAAGATAAACAGGATTAAAATCAAATGTAAAAACTTATGAAAATCTAAACTTTCACCTAGCTAACCAAGCAAATAGATCTTACATCCTTCAAAAATACTCATCAGGTATGGTCTGGAGATTTTCCAGGACTACAACTGATCTTCAGACTACAGAGACCAGTTCCCTTGGAAGAAAAGGCAGCCCAAGCAAATAGATCTTACATCCTTCAAAAATACTCATCAGGTATGGTCTGGAGATTTTCCAGGACTACAACTGATCTTCAGACTACAGAGACCAGTTCCCTTGGAAGAAAAGGCAGCTTCAGAGGGCTGACTATGCCACCACATCGTAGCTGAGCTCTCTCGCCTCAGCAAATTCTGCCCTCCCCCAACACTGACCACCCAAATCTCCAGGAATTTCCCAAGCCAGAGTTGGGAATCCTAGCAACCCTGCCTCTACAATATTGCTTCAATTTACAAGACTCTGATACAGTTGGCAGGGTAATTAACACAGCAACTGTACACAGCTTGATTAACGAGTAGATAAAAGGTTTATTTAGGAATTAACATACTTGATGGGAAAGAGGAGAGACAGAGATACGTTCCTAACTGCATCTATAGCTGAGAGAGAGTATGACTGTGGCACTTCCAAGGAGGAAATTGCCCTGATCCGGGGACACACAAGGAATGACACTTATAAGGGAGACAGAGATACGTTCCTAACTGCATCTATAGAGAGTATGACTGTGGCACTTCCAGGAAGGAGGAAATTGCCCTGAGAGTAGCAATCTGGGGACACACAAGGAATGACACTTATAAGGAGAGAAGGTGCTGACTTCACTATCCTATCTAATTGTCTCCCTGCTGCCCCCTGCAAGGTCTTCTTCTCTTCTTCTTTGTACACCAGACATTGCATATTTCAAAAGATACAGTGTTTTTCTGACTTGGGTTGGAAATGGGGCCAGAATTGTGACTCATGAAAGATCAGAATGAAAGTTGGTGTGTATATACTCTGGACCTCACTCATGTCATATGTGAATTATAGCTAGAGTTTATACCCATCATCAACTTTGTCAAGAAAGATGTCATAAATAATGCAGAGTGAGACTCCCCTCTGAGACTGAGACATCAAAACAGAAACTGGCATGCAAATACAGGATACCATGCTAATATGAATCTAATTTAGCACCTTCCCCCATCCCCACTGTTTAGGGCAGGGAAAAAGTAGAACACAATAGCAAAATTGAGACACCAGAACAAAATACAGTACATGTATTTAGAACAATAATCGGCATTTCTAGGATGAACCCTAACTGAAGTGAAATGGGAAAGACATAAAGCAATATATTCAAGAGAATAATATGACTGAAAACTGAGAGATCACAATAAAACATGGGATTGGATCCCACCTAGCAATTCCACTGATGGAAAGGTAGGGGAGAACTAGAGCTGATTCTCCTTTTCTTATGCTTGTCACATTGCTGTGGTTTATTATTTGCTAAATCTTAGGAGCTGATCTTGTATTGAAATAAAGTTTCAATCAAGATTATCCTTTTCTACTGTACATCTCTGATTCCCCTCCCATTATGTTGCTGTGGTCCCCTGTCTCCCAGAAGCAGCATTTCACAGGGCATCTGGGACAGGAGAGAAGAGACTGGGACCCATCTGCCGTAACGTTTGGTGGGATTCAAGCTATAGCATTCTCCTCTTCACATATTTGCTTGACCTACACATTCCTTAACCCCTAGGAGACTGAGAATGAATGTTGGTGTGCACTTCCAGAACACAGTCCTTCATTTCATGGTCAAACCCAAGCTTGGCCTCTCCCTCCCCTAAAAGATGTTCCTTTATCATCAGTAACCAAGACAAGACAAATTCAGGTACGGATTTTCAAAATTATTTTTCAGTGGTATTAGCTACTTCACTCTAAAGCAGAAATAAGGTTATACCTATTGAGGGTTTTATACCCTTTTTGTCAGCTTAAACAGGCATGAAAAGTGGGCAAAGCTTTTTTATGGCTACATAAACATGTCAGGAAAAGCACAGACGTTCCCAACCTTTTCCCCCAAACAAATCTGGAACACTAAATAAGAAAGGAAGAGAACAATATGTGTCCTGTGTAACTTTTCCTAATCTTTTGCAGCCAGCCATGATAAAACTCAGATTTAAACACCTCATAACTGTCATATCTTTAACCTATTAAGAGGAAGCTAAGTTATAGGAAGACACAAATGTAATGAAAAACATATTGTTGAAAAGGTGTCATTAAAAAAAAAATGAACCGTGTTTTTTTTCCCGGTGTGTGGTTTAGTATACCCATGGTTCATCCTACGTACTTGCAGAACACCACCATGTTGTATATTTTTTCCCCTTAGGCCTGGAATATCTGGCAGGCACACACAGCAGAGATTCAAGTTCACACTCTCACAGTCATGCACAGAGTATTTTTGATTCACTTCTGCACATAAAATATACACAAAAGAAATTCTGCCCTACCACAAATACTGCTCATCAAACAAATAATACTGAAGAAACACAAAGTATCATAACAGTACAGAAGTTTCAAGTTTACTTGCACAGTAAAAAAACAAAACAAAAAACCACATATTATCCCTGTTAAAGTAAACTCAAAACCTACTGGGATATGTCACATGTGTATGTGCATTTAGTCAAAAAAGAATCCTGCTAACGTGACATTCTGCTAAAGAAAAAACTATACCCACATTTGCATTCCTGATACATAATGTAATTAAGGTAGTATGAACTTCCCACCAAAACAGTCCATTCAATGAGCTAACCCAGACTACTGCCAAAAACCACCTGTATACCTTTTTCTGTCTTGCTTTTTTTGGAAATATTCCCAGGACTCTAAACCATCCAGTCCTTCCCTTCTTACCAATGAAGTGGCATACCTGACTTCTCACTGTCACCCCTGCCCTCTTTCCAAGCCTGGTTTTGAGTCAAGCATTCCTATTATTTTTTATCCAAGCACTTGTATCATTGGGGCCAGAATCTGTCTACTCAGAATAGCTCCAAGTGAGTCTGTTTGTGCTGCTGTAGAATACCTGGTATAGACATACATCACTTATCTCCACTGTTTTCCTCTGAGAACATGTTTCAGAATATTGTGTGCCTGGACCCACGACTAGGCTTGCCTGCCTCCAGGTAGGGCCTAGAGTGCCTCCAAACTAAACTAATCTTCAGACTACAGGTATCAGTTCCCCTGCTAAAAATGGCAGCTTCAGAGATGGACTCTATGACATCATATCCTTGCTGAAATCCCTCCCCTACTAAAACACTCCCCCTCAATGTTCTCTGACCCCAAATATCCAGCAATTTCCTGACCTGGGTTTTCCAACAGTGCCCCTGACTTGGAAATTTGTTTTTACCTCCACAAGCTTAAATAAGTAGCAACCTCTTTGCCCTGTTGCCTTCCCTTCTTGCCTGGAGCATGTTCCCCCAGCACGTGAAAAATCTTTTGCTCTTAACATGACCTTTAGGTATCATATTGACAGAGTGATAATATTCTGACAGGCTAAGTATGCTGATACTCCAACCCAGCTGTTTGTATTATTTCCCTCAATAGACTTTGCTTCTAATTTCATTTCCCATCCAGATTTTCAACATACTTTCCAAGCATGTAGAGGCGTCACCAGTTGTATGGATCACTCTTCACACTGGAGGCATTCCTCTAAGAACCTAAGCCATCCCCATTTAACAGAAGGAGGAGGAGGTGGTGGTAATTGGATTTATATCCCACCCTTTGCTCAGAGTCTCAGAGTGACTTACAAACTCCTTTCCCTTCCCCTCCCCACAACAGACACCCTGTGAGGTAGGTAGGGCTGAGCTCTTTCCAGAAATGTCCTTAAGAGATCAACTCTGACAGAACTATGGTTTGCCCAAGGTCATCCAGCAGCTGCAAGCGGACGAGTGGGGAATCAAGCCCGGTTCTCCCAGATTAGAGTCCGCACACTTAACCACTACACCAAACTGGCTGTGAGTGGTGCTGGATGGAGGGTTTTTTCCCTTACACTCAGACCCTTTAATGTGGATTTGGGCCAAATGGGAAAAACAGGTCCACATGGTGCAAATCTAGAGTACATTTCTATTCCCAATCACCCATGGTAACAGCATCATTCTATCGTGGGAATAGGAACAGACTTAAACTAGTGGATTATAACCAACTAGTACATTTTATTATTCCTGAACATTATACAAGAGAACTCAAAACAGCAATGTGATTTTTGTAGAACATTTTCAGAAATGACTGTGTAAATATTAAAGGGAACATGCTGAGGATAGCATGGCTTATATAGAGTAGTAATTTATTTTGAGTATTGAAACTGACACTAGAGTTACCACAACTTCGCTATTTCATGGTACAGGCTGGTTCACATGCAAATCTGTCGCTTTATCTCCACACAATTCCTCCCAAGCACCTCCACTGAAGGGATCATCAGCCATCATGATCACAGAAGTTGCAGAGGCATTTATTTGTGCTGCAGTGCTTCACTACCATTTCATACATTACTTCTGTCAATTTAGGATAATATTAAAAGATTGCATGAGTGAATTGGTTCTTTGTTACCATAAGATACAAGGGAAGTGAAATTTCTTTCTCAAACTTGGATGAAACTCAATCCTTTTTTTTTCCCAAACAGGTTTCACCACTGTTTACTTTCCTGAAGGATGTAAAATACATAAACTAGTAATATCAGCAAAGCCATTCTCACTGTTACTTAAACATCCACTTCAGCAGACCTACCTTCAAAACTAATACTTGTTGTAGGAGCTGTGCCTCCATTATGTTACAGAATATTAACTGATTCTTCTAGCCCTTGAGAGACTTTTTTCTAAGCATCCTAACACATGCACAATTTTTGATGTAATTTAATGTAAACATATTTCTCAGGGCTCTACAGAACATTTTCCTTTTTATATAAAAACAGGGAATAATGGATTTAAGGACACTTTGGAGTATTTCAGTTTTAAAAGAAAATGAATTCAGAAGTGTCTGTTTAACCAAACCTCATAGTCTTTTAGCACAGGGTCTGACAGCTTGTGCACACAATTCCTGTTCACAATTCGTTACAAACACTTATTTTTAAACTGGGTATGCAAAGTGGTGGTTGTCTGTCCATCTGTTTCTCTCAAGAGTTTACAACACAATTTAAATGCATGTACTGATATTCATCAATTGTCTGCATCTGGTTAGGTACACTGTGAGAAAATCTCATTGTTAAATGCTAGTCTGACCAACAATAAACAATACATGGGATATGGCATGAAGTGCAGATGTTACCCCCTTCCCCCACTCACCAGTTTTTCTCCTTTAGGTCTTCCCTCCTAACTGTTTTTCTACAAGCCAAGTTCACCCACATTTAGGTCCTTTCTGCATTTGGATCTCATCCCTGTCAACTCGCGACACAATACCTTGCATTTATTCCTGGTTATAACAGCATCCGTTTATCCTGGGACAAGTGTGTGGCAAAACCTGGGTGACCTCAATGTAATGTGGAAACAAAAAAAATACCCTGAGATGATTACAGGGTGAACTCGAGTGTAGTGTAGAATGTAAGTTCAGGGACGGGGTTCAACCAGGAGGGTGAACTCGCGTGTAGTGTAGAATGTAAGTTTGGGGACAGGATTGAACCAGGATTTAAGGTCTAGTGTGGAAAGGACCTTAACGACACAAGTATGCTGCAATCATGTAGTTCAGCCTCAGTGTCACTTCACAGAACTCTGGAGTGTATTAGAACAAGGTTTACTAAAGAAACAGAGAAAGACAGACTTCACCCTCTTTAGGGAATATAAGTATGACCCCTGCTGCTAACAGCTTTATGGGAAGATGAGACTAGCCCATTTAATAGAACAATGGGCAGGACTACTCCTCTGCCTTTCACTGAAACATGATCTACATCAGGAGTCTCCCAACATGGCAGCCATGGGAACCACTGCACCTGCCAACACCTTTCCTGGCACCCACCAACTGTTTTTAAAAAGTGGGCAGGGCTTTTGCCTGGTAGGGCTTCTGACTGGCTGTGTAGATTTTTTTTTAAAAAAAAATTGCTTCAGCAGTAGCTGGAAACACAGCACAAGGATCTTCACTATATGACTGAAGGAAGCTGTCTGCAAGGAAGAAAATACTTTTAAATAATATGTTCATTTTAAAAGGTATCCTGGTAAGCCTGACAAACTGATTAGAGATATACATAACCTCACCCACTGACATTTCATGGCCGGCTCCATCTCCTGCAGCAGCCTTTTTGTGATTAGCTCCACCCGCTGTAGCAGCCATTTTGTGGTTGTGCCAGAATTCCAGAGGTATCAGCAGAATCAAGAAGTCTGCGGACCCCAATCAACATTAATCAGCAGTTTAACCTTTTCGTGGCAAGGAATGGGCCAGTATGGTGTGGTAGCTAGACTAGGATTTAAGACATCTGCGTTCAAAAATCCCCACTATCTCACAAGGTTATTTTTGTGAGAATAAAATGGAGGAAGGGAGAATGATGTTGCAAACAAGCCATTTTGGCTTCCAACTGGGAAGAAAGGAGGGGCATAAAAATCTAAATTGTCTGTATGTGTGTATAAATCACCACACGAAAATGTCCTGCAAATCACTGCTGTCATCAAAATGGGGACGGGGGCTCCAAAAGAGTAAAATCTACTGAATATAGCCAATATCTTTGCAACTCCACCCTGACCTTACAATCTCTCTTTTATACTAAGTCACATCCTGCTGACTTGCAGCTCCTCGAGCAACCTAACGTAACAATAGTTTCAGTGCCATGTTGGTCCGCAGTAAAACAGCTAGATTCAAGTCCGGTAGCACCTTCGAGACCACCCAGCTTTCAAGGGTATAAACTTTCGAGAATCAAAGCTCCCTTCGTCAGATGCATATCTGATGAAGGCAGCTTTGAGTCTTGAAAGCTTATATCCCAAAAACCTTGTTGGTCTCTAAGGTTATTACTGGACTCGAATCTAGCTATTCTAACACAACAATAACACTGTAGCTGCACAGTAAGCAGGCACAAAGGTCCTTTCCAGAACCACTACCCTGCACGAGATGTGAAAATGTCTTGTACAGCTTGTCCCAGAGATTGCCGTTTCATACCCTTCCATGTCTGTTACCAGCTTCCCTAAGTTTCTTAACTTCTCTAGTAATCTAGATATCACTGCCGTGGTATATTAACGGTAATATCCAGAAATGTAAGCTTGGTGTCTGAGCCCTTTCTGTCATCCTGTATTAAGGGAATTCCCAGCTCTTCAGACAACAACTAAAACGTAGCTAATGTAGTCTGACACTCTGAAATCCCTCTTCTACTATCAAGAACAACATCATCGAAGTAACATGCTGCCACAGCTGTCCTCCCAAGTTCCCTTCAAATACCATTCTAAAAAAAACAAACTAAAATACTGCACAAGAACTAGAATATCCTACTGGGAGTGCCTTGTCAGAATAAAACTCACCTTTGGATGCAAATACCAAAAGATTAAAGTCATCAAGATGCACAGGAGAAATCTGGAGGCCAGGTTCTATGCTGCACTTTAACAAAAGAGCTACAGCACCTGAAACTCACATAATCATTACAGTCAGTTTAAAAAGTGCACACTTAACAGAGCACATGCTGTAGCTGGAAGATCCAGGTTTGAATCCCCACTCTGCTATGAATGCTTGCTAGATTACTTCAGCCCACTCACACTCTCAGGCTTTACCTACTTGACAGGGTTGTCGTTAGGATAAAATAGAAGATAAAAGATCTGTGCAAGCTGCTTTGTGTCCCTATTGAGCAGAAAGGTGGGGTGTAAATGAAGTAAATAAAATTAATAAAGACACCTGCACCAACAGGATCATAAACAGATGCGTCCTTCACTCAGGACAAATGATGAATGAGTCTGTACTTATCTGGAGACTTTGTAAATGCCACTCCAAAGGCAAAATCTGTATATCTGGCATTGACAGTGCTTGGCCCAAGACCCTATCCACTTTCTTAAGGATGATGAAGAAGAAGAGATTGGATGTATACCCTGCCCCTCACTTTGAGTCTCAGAGCAGTTTACAATCTCCTTTTCCTCCCCCTCTCCACAACAGACACCCTGTGAGGTAAGTGGGGCTGAGAGACTCTTCAAGAATTGCTCTTGAGAGAACAGCTCTGAGAAAACTTGTGACTGACCCAAGGTCACTACAGCAGCTACATGTGGAGAAGTGGGGAATCACTCGGTTCTCCCAAATTAGAGTCCGCACACTTAACCACTACACCAAACTGCACAAATGGCTGGGGGGGAGGCAGTCAGAGTTCTTCTATGTTAGTATTATGTTAGCTTTACACTTATTTTAAGCACTAATTATCACATGTCTTAATTAGACACCTTGGTGGTCCTTGTGAAGGCAGAAAGGCAGAATTTTATTTTCGTAAAATAAATAAAATAAATTTTACTGGTCATTTGGTTTAAAGTATCTTTTTTAAAAATTGGGACAAAAAAGGGGGGAGGGAAACTGAACCTAAAACCTAGAATCCAGAACCTAAAAAAGGTTAGTCAAATGCAAAAGAGGGCCAACAATAGGAGCTTAATATATGCAATATATAAAAAGATACATGTATTTATTAAACAAAGATTTTAAAATCTTATATATATAAGATTTTAAAATCTTTGTTTAATAAATACATGTATCTTTTTATATATTGCATATATTAAGCTCCTATTGTTGGCCCTCTTTTGCATTTGACTAACCTTTTTTAGGTTCTGGTTTTTAAAAAACTGTTCATGAATATCACATATTTAAAAATCATTTCTACTTCCCTGAGCTGTGAATGGGCTGGCACTAAAAAGTATTGTTCTGGCTTCCTTCCATATGCAAAACATGAGAGAATGTTGGTTTCTCCTGTGCAAATCAATGCAAGGATCCTTCCTTTCCCTAGTCCAGGTGTCTGTGGATATTACTGCACACTGTGTGTCCCCTGCCTACCCATAATAAAAATCCATATTCCTTTCTCCCTCTCTTTCTAGAGATCAGCCACCCCCACATTTTCAGGTAGCAAAGGTTTTCAATCAATCAGTATGATCAGTTTTCTCTTTGTTGCTCTTTCTTTGCACACACAGGAATGCACACACCCCTGCCTTCAGCTGGAAGAAGTCAGGATACTTTACGGAGCCATCACTCTGAGCACGCGGCACCCACTGAGAAAAAATCAGCCAGCCATTCCGAGGTGGTAATGTGAAGGCATGGTCAGTCAACGTTGGTAGCAATACTACGGTAAATCACAATGGGACTTTGGGTATGAGGGCCAAATGAGATGTGATGGCATCCAAAGGTCTGACCAGCGGGCACCATTCCATGTTTAAGTTATTTGAAACTGTTGGGAGGACCCACTCTACCCACACACACACTCCTCTTCCACTGCCAAAGCAGGGGTGGGGGGCACAGCCACTTTAAAATGGCAGTGGCTTCATGTCTAGTTTGGCACTTCATCTCTGAGGGAACACACCCAATGGGGAACTATAATGATATCCCAAATTACATAAGAAACAAAGGGTAAAGGAATGTAAAGATGAACAGGCATCAAAAAAGAAGAAATGGGCTATTCCAAAACCAGCTCACAGTCAAACTTCAGCATTAAACACATTAAAGAAACCATTTAACATTACAAATTTTGAGTCAGATGAATCTGAGCATTTATTTTACATCTCTATATTTTTTATATTTTTCCTTTCCGCATTCTCTATTCAAAAAACTGATTTCAAAGTATTGGTCATATGGGATCCAAAACACAAATATAAACTCACAAGTGGGGATCCACAAGAAACTTGCGGAAAGGAGGCATCCCCATACCTTTGCTTCCTTCCCTCTCCCCCATCCCCAGTGTTTCCTGCTGCGGTGCCCGAGCCTGGAGCCTCTCCTGGCATTCCTTGCTGGCAGGACCTGACCCAGAGTGGCTCCCAGTATTCCCTGCCCCCACAGGTGGGCCCAGATTGGCTCCATAAGAGCAGCAACAGCCAGGCCCTCAATGGTAGGTTGTGCATGGTAAGTTGCACATGGTAAGTTGTGCATGCGCAGACAACACTTTTTATTTTGGGAGGGAATTTAAAGCCCCACTGTATTTTTTTTTTTAAGTTTTCAGATTTTTCTGCAAACCTAGGGGGTCACCCAGGTTTGCAGAAAAACTTGTTTGTGCTAAGTATGTCCCCATCTGTGGATCTGAATATCTGCACATATCAGTGTTTCCTGCTGTGGTGCCCGAGCCTGGAGCCTCCCCTGGCATTTCTTGATGGCAGGACCTGACCCAGACTGGCTCCCAGCATTCCCTGCCCCCACAGGTGGGCCCAGATTGGCTCCATAAGAGCAGCAACAGCCAGGCCCTCAATGGTAGGTTGTGCATGGTAAGTTGCACATGGTAAGTTGTGCATGCGCAGACAACACTTTTTATTTTGAGAGGGAATTTAAAACCCCACTGGTGTTTTTTTTAAGTTTTCAGATTTTTCTGCAAACCCAGGTTTGCAGAAAAACTTGTTTGTGCTAAGTATGTCCCCATCTGTGGATCTGGATATCTGCACAAACGGGACTGTTGAGAATTAGATATATAGATTAAGTATGACTTAGTACAAACTATTCAGTGACTTACAACTACTATATTGTCTGAATTGATGGCTTTTCCCATCTCCTCCCACCTACTGGTCCTTTTTTGTTTCTGTTACTCTGCCATCCCTAGGAAAAGATCAATTAGAGTGATTCCCCACTACATCCTGCACATTCATGTTTCTTGACTCTGCAGAATAGATGCAGCTCTCTAACGCATTATACTCCATACTCCCAGCACACCTGCTTTTGGAATTCGTTGCCTGCCACTGGTTTTAATTGGCTACCCTTCACTTGTCAAAATATGGCCATAATCAACCCCACTGCTCAATGGCTAGTCTGTTTGGAGACCTGACTTCTTGGCTCCTTCCCTTCCTATACCATTGCAAGACAGGCCCAAAGAGACTCTTATCCGAAATATTTCATTTCATTGTATCCAAACCTATCAGGTCCAAACCTAGCAGGCCTATAAGAAATGCAATAAAGTGTACATTACATATGTGCAAGCAAGCCAGAAGAGAACTCAAAGAGAAAACATTTTTAAATGATTGCTAAAAGCTCCTAAATACTGACCCAATTCCCAATTTAACTGACAGTTCAGCCATCCCTAAGAACCACCCCCACCACCAGACACTTGTAGTACAATAACAGGTGGGTGGACAGATGTACCTGTTCCATATTCTCCATTGGACCATAATTAATTGGGAGAGTAAAGCTTTATGAATACCTGCAACATTAACTTTACATTTTTCTTTCCTGAAGCCCATGTTTAAACTTTTTCAATGAAACATTTTACAACCACAATACTTTTAATCTAATTGATGAGTTAAGAACAATTCTTTAATGAGATATTTTCACAGTTCTTTTAAAGAAATCTTTTCTATATTTTTCCTGTTATTTCTTTGTTTTCTGGTGTTAAACTAGAATTGTTGGTTACGCAGACTACAACAGGTGGCATGAAATGCTCCCTTTAAAGTCAGTAAAGGTAAAGGTAAAGGTTCCCTTGCTCGAAAGCCAGTCGAGTCCGACTCTAGGGTTGCGGTGCTCATCTCCGTTTCAAAGCCAAAGAGCCAGCGCTGTCCAAAGACGTTTCCGTGGTCATGTGGCCAGCATGACTAAACACCAAGGCGCACGGAACGCTGTTACCTTCCCACCGAAGTGGTACCTATTTATCTACTTGCAATTTCTTGCTTTCGAACTGCTAGGTTGGCAGGAGCTGGAACTAGAGACAGGAGCTCACCCCGTCTTGCAGCACCCGGGTCTCGAACTGCTGAACTACTGACCTTCCACAGCCTGCAGTTCAGCGTCTTAACCACTTGAGCCACCGCAGCTCCGTTTAAAGTCAGTGGAGAGCCCCAAATGATTGATCCCCAGTTCCCCAACATAATTGAGCCAAACCTTATAAAACAGTATCCTTTTATATACCCAATATAGACCTCTTAATCCATGTTACTTACCATGAGATTTAAGGAAGATCTTACAGAGAGTACAGAAGGTTCTGTCTTGTGGGGGGCACCTTTAGATTTCTTCAAGGATAGGATTTGAAAACACATTTCATTTTCTACTGTGTTTCCTTTTCCAGGGAGCCAGCTCACAGAAATCATCTGTGAGCCCGATCATATAGGTTTGATTCCTTTTTATCCCATTTCTCTATGAAAAGAGAACCTTCTCTTCATCCTCCAAATTGTATACAGTGTTATGGAAGCTGTCTACATGAAGGCACCGTTTGCACAGCAGGATTCAAACCCTTCTCACAGGAAGCCTCTGGGTTCTGAATACTGCCATTCTACCCATAGCATCATGCGTAGAGTGTGATGCCGTAGCCTATTTCTGTATATCTGGTCATAAATCGTGTGTGGTCTAAAGCAGTTTGGATCATGGGGTTGTTTGGCCATAGACTGATATATGTCTTCCATATATAAATAATATGAGAGTGTTATCAGTGTGCAACATAGTAATTTATGAATATGGGTTTCAGTTACATAGGATCCTATGAGTTTGTCTGTCAGTGTTGCTATAGTATTGCTTGTTTCTATTATTACTGCTGTGTTGCTGCTGTAACCACTTAAGATCTTAGCCTTGGCATAATGGCTTTCCAACATAGTGGGACCATGGGACTCTCCTACTTAAGAAGTTTCTAGAGTTGTTAAATGCAGATTGCATTTTTTCATATTGACTGTGAACCAAATTCTAACATATATCTTAGAAATGCACAAGTGGGAATCCACAAGGTAATTGAGAGGGTGGCCACTGCATTCCCCCCACCTCTTTCTTTCTGTGTTTCCAATGCCTCCTGAAATACACACACTCACTCTCTCATCTCCCAGTGCCCGTGTATCACATACGGCGTTGTTAATTTCTCTTCTTTTCTGTGTCCCTTTGGTCTCTCTCTCTCTCTCTCACACACACACACACACACAAACACCTTAATACCTCTTAATACCTCTTTCTTTCTCCATCCCCCCTCTCTCTCTTGCACACAATCACACACACATACAAACTGTCACCAACTTCTCTTTCTTTCTCAGTCCAGCTCTGGTCTCACACACACACACACACATTAATTTCTCTCATGTTCTTTGCATTTCACCCACTCTCCCCCCCCCCCAGGGGACCACCTACTCCCTGGCTCCCTTTGCTCCTGCTTCTGCAGCTCAGTGGGAGGGGGCAGCAGTTCTGACTCCTTCTTCCCTGCCCCACCCACCTGCCCATTGGGAGTGCAACCCTAACTCAGCCCCTGGCTCTTCCTCCCTTTCTCTCCCCTTCCATATACAGCCTCCAACTGCCTAGCTCAAGTGGTGGCCAACAGTCACTACTCCAGCTCCTCCTCCACCTGCAGCCTCCACTGTGAGGAGACCAGCTGACAGAGTCACATTCTGTGTGCAAGTACAGATAGCCATACCATATTTTTGGCAGATTTAACCTCCCCTCCTCCATTTTTGTTTGGAGTTCTCAGATTTTTCTGCAAACCTGGGGAGGTCCCCCAAGTTGGTTGAAAAATCTTCTTTCCATGTGAATCAAGTCAGTTTGGTGAAGTGGTTAAGAGTTGCGGATTCTAATCTGGGAGAACTGGATGTGGTTCTCGACTCCTCCACATGCAGCCAGCTGGTTGACCTTGGGTGAGTCACAGTTCTCTCAGAGCTGTTCTCTCAAGAGCAGTTCTCTCAGAGCTCTCTCAGCCCCACCTACCTCACAGGGTGTCTGTGGTGGGGAGAGTAAGATAAGGAGATTGTAAGCCACTCTGAGTCTCCGAGTGAAGGGCAAGTATAAATTCAATTCTTATTCTTCCTTTTCTTCTTCTTATTCTTCCTTCTCTTAAAGAATCCGCAGATGACCCCACCACTTTATATCTGTGTTTAAAGTACACCGAATCACAAGGTGGGGTACAAATGTTTTATTTGATTGATTTGATTTATATACCGCCCTCCCTCCAAGCAGGCTCAGAGTGGTTTACAACAATTCTTAGTATAATAACATTAAAACAAGATATGAGCTTTCCTGTGCCTTGCCTCTCTCTTTCTCTGTCCGTGTTCTGTTGGGCTCGTTATGCTGAAATTCTCCCGGGTGCAACTGGGTCCACTTTCCCCTCCCCTCCCTCTTCCCCTTACCTTGCTGCCCTGCGCGCATCTGTGTGTGTGCAAAGCAACATTTGATTCCAACGGTATCTGACCTACAAAGTTTTCTTTAAGGTATCAGCTTTCCTGTGCCTTGAAAATATTGTTAATGTTTTAAGCATGTTTGTATTTTAAGTAAAGAATATATTTAATCATGTTTGTCTGTGTCCCTTATAAAAATTTATATCTCTGCTACCTGGCATTACGTTTTATAACACACATGGCTTAGCCTGACATGGTCCAATTTATATTAGATCTGGCCCTCATAACAAATGAGTTTGACACCCCTGACCTAGAGTGTTCAGAATTTCAAACAACCAATCAGTGTTGAGACACACTAATTACAAGTGAAAGCAGTGGCAGGCTCAAGTGCCCTATTCCCACAGTCCTCTTCTCTGCGCTGACAACGTCTAATCTATTGAGGGATCCACCAAGACTCTCACTAAAAGCATGGATTACCCACCAGAAAATAATTACAACAGATTTGTAAAGAGACCCTTGCCTGGTCATGCAGTGAAAGGCACATCCAGGAAACCAAGCTGGGAAGCGTCTGCAAATTGAAAGGCAAACATAATTTTGTGTTTCTTTCAAGCCAACAATGTGCCACAAGTGACTGTATGGGAATGATACAGGCTAGTGAGAACAGATGGTCTTATAAACACTTTATGGGCTAGTAATATCTATAGACTTATTTGGAAAGTTTAATTAAAACATTAACGTTAAATGTCAACAGATTAATTTAAATGGAAATAAAATTTACACATCAGAGAATCAGTACTAGCTCTAAGAGAAACACTTTGAATAAACTGCACTAAGTCTAAGTCATGCTGTCCCAATTAAAGTCAACTGAATCTATGCAACTAGAATACTAATTAGAATATTAAGAGGTTTTGGATTAAGATCATATTAATGGTTTCTGAACACTGTCTTTCCTAAGAAGCCTTCTACATATACAGCTGTAGTTTTCATGCTGATTTTACAACAAAAAACTTTGTGTGTGGGGGGGGGAATACAAGCATTTTGAGGTGAACAATTTTGCTGTTCCTATCAAGTGCTCCCCAATATGGAATTTGAACTCATATACCAAACTCAAGTATTTTTTATAACAGAGCTGGTTTAAAGCCTAAAGAGTTAAGGAAGAATATAAATAAGTTCTGTAAATACCATTCTTGTAGAAAAAGATAGAAAACACTGATTTGCCTCAGAAAGAGTGCTTGCAGAGATTAGTTTTAAAATATAATTGCAAAGATGCAGAAAGATCAGAATAAAAAATAATTTTTTTAAAAAAAAATTACTCAAATATATTCAGGGTTTTCAAATCCATGTCAAAGTATTCCAAGGACTGATTCTACTATTTCACATTTTTGGCTCAGAATAATGACATGATGCAATATGTTCCCATCTATAACATAGCAGCTGTAATATTCATGAAAATATTATGCAAATATTATGCAAATTGTGTAAAATCACAATTTAGTAAAAACTAAAGATATGAAAATTAATAGCATTGTTATGAATTATTACTGATGCAGACCGTAGTGTTGCATAAGTTGCAGAGATAAATCTTTCAAAACCAAACTTAGAAACAAGGCTCTTTCCTTTGTTCAGTACCTAAGTTAACAGAACTACACCAGATGTAAAGTCTGGGCCAGTAGTAATTACCAAAACCAAAAATTAGACCAGTTTAAAAATAAAAACACTTGGTCAGCTTTAGGCTTGCCATCCCCCAGGTATGGGTGGGGGATCCCACAATTTCAGGGGCTTCTCCCCACTGCAGACCAGCAGACGAAACCCCACCCCTAAACAGGGACATCAGCACGTAACATCCCCAATGTAATGGCATCACCTGGAAGTGACATCATCGCATCAGGGACATCGTGTGGGGCTGCTCTGGTATGTGGGCAAACTCTATGGTTTGAGGGCAAAAAAACCTATATAGAGTTTTGCCCAAATATCAGAGCGACCCTAAGTGCGATGACTTCACTTCTGGGTGATGTCATCACATTGGGGACATCACCCACCCCCAGAATGCCCCCCCCAAATCCCCCTGCCAGAGCAATGAGTGGACCTGGCAATCCTAGTTAGCTTCCTAAGCATCTCCAGTTCATGCATCAGATACTGATGGAACGCTACTGGAAACCCTGGCATATCTTTACAATATCCCACAGAGGCCCAGGGAACATCATGACCTCCCTCAACTTCCCGTGGCTCCAACTTAAACCCAGGAATGGACTTCATCTGAGGATGACCAGAATGAGTCAGAGACCATCCTGGGGGGAGATTAAGAGGCTCAGGGGCCATCCAGCATCATCAGACCCCCTCCAGACTCAGAGCTCTGTGATCCCAAGGCCTCAGTTGATGATGATGCTCCTGAAGTCTCAGCTCTGTATGTTATTACCAATGTGCCAGACCCCAGAGCAGCCGGCCTCCTGCCCTGTAGAGACAGATCCCAGATCACCAGTCCTCCAGGTTCTCTCTCCACCCAGAGATAGCAGCAGAAATGGCAGGCCCACAAGGAGAAAGCTCAGCAACAAGCTGTGTTCCAACTTCCAGGCCAGACCCCTGCCAGAGCACATACAGTACTTCACTGGATCAGCCCTGGCTGAGAGAATCCCAGGAGCAGAGAAGGCTTCTTTCTCTCCAGAATATTTAATTTCTGGGCCAAGCAGAGACCCTTGCTGGTTCAACCAGTTCATATGGCCTATCCTTGTGAATTTAAATCTAGTTTGGGGCAATGATGTCTGTGCTGCTTGGTAGGACAGACCCATCCTCCAGCTGTGGAGCACATCCCAACTCCTGGAGACTTCAGTCTGCTTAAAACCTAGCTGCCAAAACCCAGAACAGAATAGAACCACTATATAAATCCCAACCAAGATACCCCTAGCTCAGATGATAGGACACATCTCTGGCACACACTTAGAGCATGAGACAGAAGAATTTGGTGATGGGGACATGATGAAAGTACACTTTGTATAACATGGGTGCACTGAGCACAAATAGCCGAATAAGCGCACAAACACTGCTGTAGCATAGGTCTAACACTGTTTTGCTACAAACCCTTACCAGTACTCCATTTCAGGACACATACACAAAGAGTCTGCTCCCCAACTAAAGATGCAAGAGCAATATATCCCACACAGGTAGGCAAAGGAGGCCTCAACCTCAAAGAGTTGCAACTGTTTTTCCCTGCTGCACATGGGCCTCTGTGTACTGCCTCAACAACCCTACCTCCCACATCAGTTGCTAACAATAGCCCTGTTCATAAGTTACAGAGAACACACACACAATCTATGTACAGTATACACTTGATCTTTATTTATACATACATTCAGTAATTCTCACGGTATATGCAAAACATGTAACATTGTTTGTGTGATTAAACCCCATACTTATACAGGTACTGGCTCTTTTTTTGCAAATGTATTTATGTACATACATGGAGGCTGTACGTGTGTTCACTGTAACATGTGAATAGAGCTAGTATGTCCAATTCAGAAGTGAGGGAAGGCCATTCTGTCAGATATGCTGACACTACTACACAGTACTGTTAGAATGATATTTATTTTATTTACAAAATGTGAACCTGCTTGAAATGGCTTAACAAATAATAAAAATCACACCGCACAAAAAGAGTTAACAATTAAAAACCCACCCAAGTCATAAAACTGTATACATTCAGCAGCTTTTTTAAAAGTCCCAAAAAGAATTTTCAGGCTTAAAGCAAGACTATAAAGACGGTAAAAGATCAACTTCTTAATCAAACACTAGGGGTAAAAGCAAAATTATTGATGCCCATTTGTGACATGTTACGTGAGCTCTGACAAACAAGTGAGCTCCAACACACAAAATGTCATACTGAAATATACGTCAGTCAATATGGTGCTACTGGACTTTGTTTTGTTTTGCTACAACAGACCAATATGGCTACCCCTTTGTGATCCAGTAGTGAACCAAACTTACACGTGTTTAGGCATCCCTATTCTTTCCAGTCTTGTGTTCTTCATCATTCAACAGGGTAGAGGCAAGTGGGTTTGATGCCCCATACAGTGTCAACCATCTGCCAAGCCTATGACATAACCAAAGGCAACAATGAAAAGGTGCAGCTAGCTGTTCTGCTGTAGAGGTTCTAGTCTAGTTCCTAGTTTCATGACAACTCATTGTTTGACCAGCAGTTAGTCCTCTCACAGACATGCATGGGTAGGGACAGCTCTGTTTGTGGTTGGAACAGCTTGCAAAGGCACAGGAACATTACTAGACCAGCAGAGATGTAAACCCAATTCATCTGAATTGCTTCAGCAGTCCTGATGCTGTTCAATCGATATGTGGACTGAGCTATATCCATGTCTCTGTATGACTGGAGTTTGACAGATACGGATCTTTCACTCATTACTGAATTCAGCTGTCGTCAGCATCCAGTTCCCCGGAGGAAGGCTGTGGGGGGGGAGTCCAATATGTACACAGGGCCCCCAAAGTGCACACTCCTCCAGATAACTCCTGGCATCTACATAAGCCATGCAACTTGCTTGAAGGGAAGTTGCAACAAATGCATAAAGCAAGAGAGGGATGATGCAGAAATTGTAATTCCACTGCTTCACAGCTGCTACATTCCTCCAACACTGTCCTACTAGGCCATAACTGTGCGGGGAGGATTCAGCCTGCCCTGCCAATGTTGCTGCAGCTGCCTGACCTTGACACTGTGTTAATGGTGGGCATGGGGGAGGTTCCTCCAGTCTGACATCAACATGGCCTCCTGGTCAACCCCCAGAGCTGCAGATAAGTGCAGGGAGGACTTTGCTAGCCCCAGAAAATCATTATGCTCTGCAAATATAATGTTACAATGGATACAACTCTTGATGTTCCCACTGGACACGATACAGGTTTAATCTTAAGAAACAAACAATTTCATCTTAAGATTTCATAGTTTATGAGTATTTTTGAAGGATGAAGAAAATACAATGTGTATTTCAGTTTTTCACCAATAGTAGCTTCTCGACTGTTTCAGCTGCTTAACAAGGACATACATAAACCCTTATATACTGATATTTTCAAGTCATACCCATGACCGTGCATCTCACCAGTATTTTACATTTTTCTTTTTCCCCCCTATAACTACCAGCTGCCACCCAAGGGAAAATCAGCTGTCATCAAGGGCTGAGCAAGATCCAGATGCTCAGCCCCACTCCCCTGCCAACCTGTCTCTTCTCTGTGAGACACCAAGCTGTGCAATCTACTCTTGTATTATAATTTTAAATTGGTTTGTTAGCCGTTTTGAGAAGGACTTTAACACTGGAAAGCAGGTTACATATAAAGTCTCTAAATAAATAAACTGATTTAAATAAAGGAAGTAAAGTTTAAGCATCAATATCTCTTCAAGAGAGAGTATAGAAATTGAATGTAAAGCGTTTGAAACCTAAATGAATACCTACATGGTATATTTACAGCTCATTCTCGAATGCTTTTGTCATTAATAACACAATGTGCTAGTCCTGGAGAATAAAAGCCTGAAAGACTGGGAAAATTATTATGCCCACTTAAAAGCTACCATTAAATAACTATTAAATCCTAGCAGAAGCTTTTTATACATTTCATTGTATGGTGCCAGACTGAGATATCTCAAAATTGTAGCTTATGCCATCCAAAAATTATACATTATTTAGTGAGAACACTTAGATGTGCTAAAATTGTGTTGAGTAATTGTTAGTGAACTGCTGTGGAAGAGACATTCAAGCAAAATGCTTCAATCATAAAATTACTTAAATCTGATTTAACAAAATTGAACTGCAGTGACATTAAGCTAAAAGCTACTCATAAAACACCAAGAATCCTAAAACTGCTTGTCAGATACCACAGACTGTTCTTAAGTTTTTACTACCTTGCTGATAAAGATGTTACTCATACAACAGCTGAGTGGTGACCATGAGAGGGAGGTGATTCTATGGGAGGCAGCCAAGAAAGGCAGTGGCTTATGCAGCACTACGCAGGACTATTGCCTACGAATATAATCAGTACTTACAAGTGTCAGAGAGCACAAAAGACCACCTGCATGGCACTGTGTGAATTTATGTCTTGGCTGTTCCCCAAAGGATTTTCTATAGAAACAGTATTGGCCATCCCTGTCTGTCCCAGTGGCAGTGCAATTTTCCATCCTCCCTCACCAGCTGCCAATAAATGTATGCCATTTTTGAGACAACTTAAGTGTGTAACATCTTGTATATACAATCTTGGAATGGAAGCATACAGATACTGCAAACATATCACTGTGACTATTTAAGACCAGATGCTGGCTACAGAACAGTTGGTGGGATTCTTGCTAATATGAACATCCCTGGCAAATGAGTTTATATATTACAAACTTATAAACTAAGTGGTATCTGGGAAAGAGCTAACTATGTGCAATATTTCAGGGTAAGGGGAGACCAGCGGGGGTGGGAGGAGCCTCGGAGCAGAACACACTTTCTGCTCCGAGCTTCCCTCCCCTGGTCACTGCTGCCCTGCTGATCAGGGCACTTGGGTTGGACAGGAACACCACTCAGGTTCAATTAGCCAGTGCTGGTAAGGAGGGAAAACCTTGGAGCAGAAAGCATGTAGGAGATGGGACAGCAGAGACTACAGGGACTGGCAAGGGAGGAGAGAATGGGGTGCCTCCCCCCATGAGTCCCCCCCCCCAATAGCAGATATTTCAGGCAGAGTAACTGGCTATCTGCATTCTTGGCTTTAACCTTCCCTCTTATTTTCTTTCACACACTGCTTTTCAGATGCTCTTTACCTTCATATGCCTGGTACTGTCCTCTCTGTTGGTTCAGACATTAGCAATCTCCTATTTAACACAAGCCTATTTACCTTTTTTATATCCAGAGTGAAAAGCTATGGTTTTTGCTTGCTCCCAAAAACAGAACTGAGAACTCAAGTCATGATTTAGAACAAACCTATTTATCACATTTTTATCCCACTCTTCTACCAAGGAGCTCAGGAAGTTTACATGGTTCTCACCTCCTTCAGTAAATCCTCACAAGAAACCTGCAAAGTCATTTATGCTCAGAAGGTGAATGGACCACAGTCACCCAGTGAGTTTCATAGCAAAAAGGGATTTCAATTTAGATTTCAACCACAGTGTATTCTGTTGTATACGCTGACCTCTCCTCACACACCCAGAACTAATAACGAACAGCATAATGAACTACTTCATAGCAATACACATTTTATAGCAATATACACAATATAGCTAACACTTTTGTCTAGTTTGGTCATGGCATAGATTAACTATAAGGGGATCCAATTCATTCTTTTTTATTATTTTACTTCATTTATACTCAGTCTTTCTCTCCAATGGGGACCAAAGCAACTTACATCATTCTCGACTCCATTTTATCCTCACAACAACCCTGTGATGTAGGCAGGGGTCATTTCATAGACAAAGAGGTGCAGGAGCTCATTAGCATAACTTATTAGCATAACTAATTTGCATATGCCACACCCCCTGACATCACCGGAAGTGTGTCAGAAGGCAACACTCACCGCTCAGACTCCACTGGACTGTTTTCGATTGCTAGCTATTGGGGGGGACATGCAGATCTGCCCTCACAGAGGAGGGAGAGCTTGTACCTGAATAAAACTTGATCTTAAAGGTGCTACTGGACTGTTCTGGATTGCTAGCTATGGGGGGGGGACGCGCAGATCTGCCCTCACAGAGGAGGGAGAGCTTGTACCTGAAGGCAGGCCGGGGGGGGGCTATGCAACTTAACTGGCTGCTTTTTGCTCCTCATGGCCTGACTGAGGGCTGCTGGGAGCAGTGGCGAGGCTTGTTGCATGTGCCCACCCCCTGGGCTCCTTACTGCCGGAGCTCCGCTCCTGTGAGCTCTTGCAGGAAATGACCCCTGGATGTAGGTTAGGCTGAGACTGGTCCAAGAGCTTCCAGATCCCAGTCTGAACCCCTCACTACTACACCATTCTGGCTCTCATTCTGCCTTCTTGAGCTTACTACAGACAAATATAGCTAATATTCTAGATTTATAATGGCATTATTGATGGTCTAAATATGTCCTATAAGCATCAAAATGCTTGCACTAAAATATTCATTCTAATTTTCTACCTATGCTCATATTCTGCAATCTTTATTAACAATGTAGAGCTTTTCCAGAGTCAGCATCTATATTTAAAGTAGGCTAAGAGAATGCATGGTCACTTTTACCTTTTTCATAAAGCTGAGTCACCTGAAGCTTATGTTTCTCCTTTCAGTGTCACATCTCACATCTAGTCATTCCACTGAAATGGCTTTACAGCCAATATAAATAGTTTTGCAAAGAAATGCAAGTGGTAAATGTCAAGCGGGATAGCAGCTTCATTAATCTAAACTCTTTTATTATTAGTGTGATTTATCCTGACTCATTTCTTCAAGATGAGATTTTTAACTATTTTCATAGCCATCTGAATTATGACATTTTTAGCTAAGCTATTTAAATTTGCAAATATTCCACTGAGCCATTTAAGATCTGGGTCCTGAATTGGTTGACCATTAAGTTAAAAAGCCTTACAAGCAGAGAGGGGGAAACTTATGTGTTTTAACAGACACAGTTGAACTTGCTAACACTTTTGTCTAGTTTGGTCATGGCATAGATTAACCATAGGAGGATCTTTATAATATTACTTGATAATATCTCACAGTATAAATGTTCAAGAAGTATACAAACTCAGGATGGACAACAAAATAAACAGTATATATACATTTACTTCCAAGCTTATGACCACTGTTCTGCCCAGTAGCTACCACTTTGTGCTAGGTCACAAGATCTTTTGAGGAAAGTAGGCAGGGGAGGAGGAGTGGAACCTCCAGTCAGCAGCACTGCAGGCAGTAGAGACGAGGAGGAGCAACCTCTGACACTGCTATACAATCCAGGTGGGCAGGAGGGGGAGGGGGGAGCAGGAGCTGCTGCCACTATCGAGCAGGAGAAAAGAACGGGATTCCCCGCCACCACGCGTTTCCCAGATCCCTGCTTGTGCAGTTCTAATCTCTAAGCAAGCAAGGAATATCTTGGGTGTGGTGCTGTTGGAAAGGATGTGTCCCTCTCCCACTGAAACACTAAATAAGCAGGTTGCAAACAGTAGCATAGACAGGCACAATGTATCTTTGGCAAAGGGTTCATCATATGGAAAACAGAACAAAACTTCAAGTCCAAAATACACTTTAATCGATATACCAAGGTGACAAATCCAAGAAGGTAAGTACAGGATCCACAGCTGAGGCACAGTCCAGAGTTTAAGTGACAAATCCAAGAAGGTAAGTACATCCACAGCTGAGGCACAGTCCAGAGTTTACAAGGAAAAGGCAGACATGGTTAAGTCACAGCAGCAGTGCAGTCAGCAAGTAGCAAACATGATGGATAGTGACAGTGGTGTAATCAGCAGGTTACAGACATGTTGCTTCCAGACAACCTGCCTCTCTCCTGTTGCTTATATCCAACCACCAATCCCCATCCTCAGCCCATGCTGTGTCATTCTCCAACAGGTGCAGGCAATGAAAGCAAAGCAGAGTACATGACTGACAGCGATTTTCCTAGCCCTGCTCCTGAGAGAATTAATCTTCACCAACCAGAGCTAAACACCATTGAACTGCCAGTTGGGCACAATGATGCCTAGACTGTGCATTCCTCCTAGACCGGCTTCTCTTGAATTTCAAGGGCTCAAGTGACAATGAAGGTGATGCTAAGTGCCACAGGCAGTCCACTACAGGTCTCAAACCTGGATCTGCAAACGCAGTATGCTGGCTTTGGGCTGAAGATCTCCCTCTGATACAGAAGAAGCCACTTCCTCTGGCGGGTCTCCCATTGTTGGTTGTAAGCCTGGGCCCACCTCATCCACCTCCTCCTCATCCACCTCCTCCTCAGTGCTTGAAAGAACAAATGGCATGTCAAAAAGCCTCATGTGGTTCCTGAGCACACAGAACCCACCATGCAATCTAAATGCTGCAGTTTGTAATGTAGAGATCATACCAGTTGGCATGCACATTTTGGGTTCTATGCACGTGAGAATATGTGCATACATCTAATGTGCATACATTAAGAGTTGAGTTCATGTGTTCCTATTCCCATGTGAACTGACTGAATGACAATTGGATAAACACTGCTAGTTATACATATCAGAATGTCACAGACAGGCTGGATCCTACATCAGCTTTCCCCCCTGATCACACAGCTTTTAGTTCAATGAAACCACACAGTTTGAAAACTGCATCTTCTGAATCCCTAACGATTGCCTATTGTTTTCTGCATGCTTCTCATATGTTTCTGGATATTCAGTCGGCAGCACCTAGCAATTCAAAGGCTTTTTACACCAACTCAGCAATAAGAGAAAATGACCACCTGTTTGCTCTATGAACAGGCATCCTAAAGATACCTCAGCTTTGTTACTAAGCCATGTGTTATTACAAGCACAATAGACTTCTGTTTTAAATTATTTATATTTATTTATTGTCTTTACTAAATTATTATGTTTTGAATTATTCTCTCTCACACACACACAAACACACTGAGTATGTATGTGTTTCTGATCAGTTTTCCCCTTAGATGTGGATGTAGTACAGCAATTTGTCCTTTTCAAAGCTGACTCTCATTTTCTAATTTTTGCCTATGCCAGTAACTGTTATTTCATGCCAATTGTTCCTTTGCATTAAATTTCTCAACTGTGTCCACTTCACTACCAAAATTAACATCTCACAAAAGTTGGAAAGTTGATTAAACAGTGCTATTTTAAACTAAAAAGTGAACTCTTATAAAAAATAAAAGGTTAAAAGTGCTGTTAGAAACAATGACAGAAAAGAGAAATACAGACATAGTTCCCAAAAAGTAAGAACCCATGCATTATTGATTGATACTTTTACATAGTCATTCTATAGAACAACAACAAAAAATCATCTATAATTCCAACACATAGAACTCTGAACGTTCAGGACATCAACAGGCGTTCCATCTCATAAGCCTCTGAAAGCAGAATATGAACACAGTAATGCAGACTTGAAATTGTTGCCACTTACATACCAGAGCCAGGACGCAGAGGCAGGCAACAGCAAGCCACCTCTCTGAAAAGTCCAAGCCCCACTAGGGATCGCCAGAAGTCAACCATGACTTCCAGGGACACGGACACACACACAAATACTTACCAAAAAAAAAGTTCATTTGAACCACTTTCATCCATTCATTTTCCCTTTCCTAGGCCATGAGTGTTTAAACTTCTGAAGCTACGGATCCCATAGTTAACATCTTTTCTCAAAGACACATCCTTCCCGAAGTATCAACTACTTTCCCCAAAACTAAGTAGTGTAATGGAAAAAAAGCAGATGCACCCAGATTGTTGAAAAAAACACCCACTTCTTATCAGAAATGCTAGGAAGCTGATCATCACCATACTGGTTCCTTTCTGTTAATGACCATGATAACAGTATAATTGATCCTTTCAGACAGCTTCACAGAAATTAAGATTTACCAGTCAGTACTTGATGCCTTGCCATTATGACTGTATGATACATTCAGGTGGGTGGGTCAAACATTGTTTGACTGTACGATACATAATACCAAAATAGAGATCATGGCACCTACTCTCTCTCACCTATTCAACACACACAAAAATCACCGATTATTGTTCAGGGTGGGTCCCCAAGTACCATATTTACCCAAACACAACCCTTAACATAAGACACACCCCTATTACCAGAAATACTAAGAGTACATATGCAAACTCTGTTCACATATATACTCCTAGACTTCTGTGTCAGAGGGTCTTCTGTCTGTGCTTAAAATGAGTGCAGTCTTGGGCAATACCTCAGACTTGGACTTGGAACAACAGAGAATAAGTGAGACAATACTTAATCTTTACTGACCATTCAAAATTTACAGAAGGAAAGGCAGGAAATGCAGGTAGACTGAAAGGGAAATATAAAATATTAAACCTGGAGAACTGCTGAACTGCAAATACCTAGACAAGACCATAAAACTCACACCAGCATGTATAAAATTAGCAATGACAAGCACATTAGAAGATCCTTGTGAAAGCAGTCCAGTTATGCTAGATATTTCTCCCTCAGGCTAGTCCAGAAATTAAGTACCCAGAGTTGGTGTTGTTATGAACATACAGTGCTTTCCTCCCCGCCCCCATACCGGGGCGGAATAGGGTAGAAGGGATAAATGCACTCTCTAAGCAGCACTTCAAGTGAAGGGATGGGACTTGGGAAGAAGAAAGAATGGGGCTGCAATCAGACATGCCATTTGGTGGAGGGGAAGTGAGCCTATTTCCCCTGGTGGAAATTGACACAGCGTTGCACGAGCACACATCCTTTGTAGCTGCGGGGTCAGCCCATCACTGCCCGATCAGATGTCATGTGCAGGTGAGTGGGATTTTTTTGCTTTTTGTTTTCCATGTGCATAAATAAGGAATCGCACCTCTGCACCGAGGGTTCCCCATGGAGTATGCGGTTATGTGCATACTGTTAAGCAAGAAGGGGGGGAATGGCACCGAGTCAGGATGGAATGAACAAAGCAACCCAACAGCCTGAAAGCGTGCTTGAGTGATCAGACAGAGGAAAGTATGTCCATGTCCCGTCGGCAATCATTGGGACCAGACTTTCCCCGGTCTCTTTTACCTCCGCTTCCAGGGTGCTGACGGCTGCAGGACCTTTCCCAGATGTTGCTGTCTGATTGTGCCCTTTAGATCCATCAGGCATTCGCAGCTGTGTCAGATCTAAAGGCACATCTGACCACAGCCTGAGAGGCTTAAAGAAGCACAGCAGAAAGTTTCATACATTGCCTGGTCCAAAGGTCTTAATGTGATTGAAAAAGTTCAAAATTAGTGAGGGGGAGGGGTCCAGGTGAAAAAGAGGGGTGTCTCTGTACAGTGATTTGAATAGCAGAGAAACAATCCTTGGAGATCATATTAATATTAATTTTTCCCTTGCTCAGATCCCTTGGGCATTTACTATTGGAGCCAAAGCTCAGAGTAAAGGAAACCAGAAGAGAGACATAAAATTTGGTCATATGGAAGAGGAAGAATGGGAAGATGCCTCAAAGGGAAGAAAGGGCACAGGAAGATCAATGAGGCAGACAGAAGATGGGATGATCTAAAAATGATGACTGCATCTCCTTGGGTTGCCAGCTCTGGGCTGGGGAATACCTGAAGATCTGGGGGGTGGACCCCGGGAAGGGCACGGTTTGGGGAGGGAAAGGACCTCAGCAGGGTATAATGCCATAGAGCCCACCCTCCAAAGCAGCCATTTTCTCCAGAGGAACTGATCCTGGTCATCTAGAGATCAACTGTAACAGTGAGAGATCTCCAGGTGTCATAGGGAGGTTGGCAACCTGACCTTAGTGGAAGACCCGATTAGTTTTTGTTAACAAAAATCAGCACAGGGCTAATGGCTTTGACTTTAATTGTGATTAGGATTCCAGGGGAACCTGGCTATATACTTTTAAATCAGTATTTTGATTGCCTGTGGACTGATGTCTCAGCTTTAATATCAAACATGGAGTCTTTACCACAATCTCAGACAGCATAAGCTCTGAAAAGTAATCAAGGTTTTTCAAAAGTATGGCTCTCAACCCGGAGGTCCTTTCAGGGTTACACTCCCTTTAAAAGGCTATATATTATTTTTATTAACACACATAACTGTACCACACACTAATTTAAGACACACAAGCCTTCCTGTTTTTCTTGATGGTACTCCTGGAGGGGGCGGGAATGTAACCTTGGATACTCACATGAGAGTTCCTTTTGCTCTGAGGTTAGGAGGGCATCTTGATATGGGTGATTCCCACCAATTGCTCAGGGAGGCAGGACTAAACTCTTCCTATTTCCCAGTTGGGCATCCCCCCAGCTATTTGGTTACTCCAGAAGCTAATGAACCCAGGAACAGGAAGAAACAGCAGTGATAGAAACAAAACAACTGATAACCAGAAGAACAGTATAAATGGGATTAAGGAAGGATTAGAGTGAGCAAGCATCTTCCCCCTGCTACTTGAGCACATAGGATAGATTAGACGCAGTACTCCATTGTGAGTTGGAGGCAAGATGACCTTCTAACCTCAGAGCAGAAGGAACCCTCACGGTGAGTATCTAAGGTTCCATTCTCGCTCTGAGGAGGGGGGCATCTTGATGTGGGACTTCCAATAGTGGTGTCTCAGTGACTACCATCCATCACATGCTACAGCACTCTACATACGAAGGCAGCATTGGCCAAGGAGAAGTAAGTTTGTAGTGTCTAACAAATGTTGAAATTGAAGACCATGTGGCCGCCTTGCATGTTTCCTCCACTGAGGTTTACAACTGGAGCATCCACTGGGGAACCTGCAATAATTCCATAGCATGACGAGCCAAGGAATAAAGCTTTTTGGTAACGTTTGGGAACTGCCTGTTAGATACAGGCTTAGCCTATTCTCCCTTCATCAGCCGTTTGAACAAATCAGGGAAGGGAACTGACGTTTCTGAGGAGGGAGCCCTAGGAAAAAAAATGTTGTTCTCCTGAGGCCTGGATTTGCTCTATGAAGGTTCCTCCCTGGGGTTAGGGGTTTCTGCAAGGTCAAAGACCAGGATGGCTTTGGGTAAGAGGAACTGATAGTCATCCACACTGAACAGGCATGTGGACTGTTCAGCAACTATAGGCTCCTCCCTCTTAGGAGAACTCTCCCTCCTCTCTCTTGGATTCTGACTGGGATGAAAGGCTTTCCATCCAAGGAGCTGCCCTGAGCCCTAGTGGAGGTGGCAGTGAAGGAGGAGACTTTGTGAGCTGCCTTGGTGAGTCACTGAGATCCAGGATCCCAATGGGATGAGGCATGCCCTGCCCTGCACCTGGACCTTTTCCTTGGAGGCAGGAGAGGGTGGTCTCAGATTGGAACATTTGGACCCCAGAGACGGGGTGGGGTGGAGTGCCTTTGCATCCCTTGCAGCTCTTCCCTCAAGGCTCTCCTATGAAATTGAATAAACTCAGCCAAGCCATGATTCCACCTGCCCACTACCAAAGAATCAAACCCCCTTAAAGATCTGTTCTGGTGGTCAAGGACTCCATCTGGGTCATGGAGATTCCAATGGAGGAGCCTGGCATGCCTCATAGCACACAGACAGCCCCCAAATCTCAAAGAACTCCTCACCCACAATAATACAATACCTAATTTAAACATGGACACTGGTACCAGAGCTTGCAACAAACCCAGATGCCAACTTTGCTCCTACATGTACCCAGACAACACAATCACTGAACCAAACAATATCAACTACACCATCTCAGGCTTATTTACCTGTTCATCTTCTAACATTGTATATGCCATTAAATGCCAACAATGCCCTTCAATTCTCTACATAGGACAAACCCTATGCCAAAGAATAAATGGTCACAAATCTGATGTCAAGAATCACACAACTGAGAAAATTAAAGGAGAATTATAGGAGAACATTTCAGCCTCCCAGGGCACTCAATGGGGGATCTCAAAGTAACTGTTTTATTGCAAAGGAATTTCAGAAACAGACTGGAATGAGAGACTGCTGAAATACAAGTGATTACAATGCTCAGGACAATGGAACCCCCAGGGCTCAACAGAGATATCAGCTTCTTATCTCACTACACAGCTAAGTCATTCTGTTCTTACTTACACCCAGAAATTAAACTTTGTTGGTCTTACAGAGGACACTGGACTCAAACTTGGTTTGGTTCTCACATCTGTTGTTAACGCCTTTATTATCTGTATGCCAACTTCCTGCTATTTACTTGTCCCAATGTATGTGTTATTCCAATCTTAGCTATATTTATTGCTTAGTTACTTATGCATCTTGATTCTAATTAGCTCTTCCTGGCAATTAACCCCCCCACCTGCATGTAATATTTGAGGGAATCTGTTTAAAAATGCAGGTGAAGAAGTGTGCACATGCTGAATCTCTGTTCTCGCATGTACACAGGGTTGAGCTTGGCTTTTTTGGGGGGTGCTGCTGGACTCCAATTTCATTCTCATATCTTTTTGTTAACTCTTGCATTTATGTGCTAATTTTCTGCCATCCACTGATCCTACCAGCCACCCATTCCAATTTCAGCTCTGCATATGCATCTAGGCTCTGAGTGGCCTTTCTGAAAGGCTTACCCCCCTCCCTCCTTTTTCCTGTAACTAACTTTTGAGATTTTATTTCAGTTTTGTCTGAAGACATGTTTTGCGCAGAAAAACTTACACTTTGAATAAAACTTTGTTGGTCTCAAATGTGTCACTTAACTCAAACTTTGTTCTAATGCAGACAGTTGTAAGAGGACCTAGTATGCCCTTCACAGACCATAAACAGTAATTGCACAACAGCTAAATTAAACTTCTCTAAAAAGGGTAGCAAGATGAAAAGTACTGGAGTCCCAGGCGTAGCATGGTCAAATCAGCTCACGTTTATTAATTACATTAGGAAACGAAAAGATGAACTAGTCGGTCCACAGCCGGCTTATTTTCTTGTCTACACACACACCCCTGATTCCCATGATAGGTTCTATGTACATGCCCTCAGTAACTATAGGTTCCTTGCAGGATCCTGGTGCTCCCATTGGTCCGCGCCTAGGATCCGCAGTGTCTATTGTTCTCGGACCCAAAGATCCGTGTTTGGTTCGACCGCATGGCCAGGCGCACGCGGTTGCAGCCATCTTAATACATAACACAAGAATAGTAACAAGCCTGGAAATTGACCAAAAGCTGGAACCAAGAGTCTTAGGGCTACCTTATCAGCAGTGCGGTATGGTGATGGACTCAGATGTTCAGGATCTGAATTCAAGTCCCAACTCTACCATGAAGCTTGCTGCTGGATTATGAGTTGTTGTGAGAATAAAATGGGTAAAAGAAAACCATGTAAAGTGCTTTGCGCTCCTTGGAGGGCGGGCTGGATGTGCTAGGGAGAAAGATATTTTACCATACAAATTCAAAGTTAATAGCAACTATCACCTTAAAGGTACTTCATTAAGAATATCTAAGATAGACAATCTTGTTGAAGAAATAAACAAAGCATAAGCAAAGAAAGAGCTTCATCAAGAAGCAAGTGAAAAGATACAAAAGGACAAAAATGTTTACACTTTTTGAAAAACCTGTTTCAAAGCCAGAATTACTAAATCCTTTAACATACACTCACGATGCAGTCCTATACAAAGTTCCTCCAGCCTAAGCTCTTTTTTATTTCAGTGCACTCAGGCTCAAGTAATTCTGGATTAGACTGCAGTATTACCTAGCAACTTTTCAAAATGTCGTTTTATGCACACACACAGAACCTAATTATGACTAGTATTGTTAGTATTGTTAACAATAACTAGCCTTACACACAAATGCATGTAACAACATTGTGTTTTTAAAATACAGGCACGCTTTCAAGGTGGAATTATTTTAAAAAGAGAAATGTAAAGCAGAGCTCACACCCTTCCCTGCATCTGAAACTCCACACAAAAGATAAAACAGTTTGGAATGGTGGGATCATATCTCGGGGGGGCAGGGGGGTTAAACCAGGGAAGTAGCAGGCAAATAAAATAAAAGCACCCCCTGCCCACTAGTACTTCTGTGCTTCAAAACATTCCTATAGCAGCTTTTCACTCTTTGAAGAAAAACAGATGCTCGGATGTTGTTACATGCATTGGTGTATAATGGTGTAATGCCCAGTTACACTTTTGATGACATTCACATTACAGCCATCTCCAAATGGTGAAAAGAACGTAACAATGTGTTCAAATACAATTGTCTCCTTAATCAATATAGTTTAAGATAATAAATAAGCCAAACTGATTACAGACAGACAGACCAATGTATTTGGAAGGCTTTTTAATCCTACATGTTTCATAAATGTACCTACAACAGCTACCAAAAAAAGAGGAAGTCTGTTCCCTTCCCCAGCATCAAAACTAATTGTAATAGAACTCAAACAGCCTACTAATCAGCATAACATGTGAAAATGCCCCTAATACAGCCTTTTTAAAAAAACTTTCAAAGTATAACCCTGTGGGTTTGGCTCTCTAGGAGTTTGGGGGAAATGGTATTTTATCCGTATGGGGGAGCTGTAGGAAACTGCTGAAGAAAAGCAGTTGGCCTGATCCAACATTGGCATCTCTTATGTTCTTATGTTCCTGACGGGAAAAGGACATCTGAGGAAAGAGACAGAGATTTCTGAGGAGAAAAAAGGAGACAGAAGACATCTGGGTCAGGGAGCAAAGAACAGAGTGACCTGAGAAGGAGCCTCAAGAGAGCTGCAGCCACCAGAGATCTGCAGCAACACAAAAAGCCCAAAAAACACCACCACAGTCAGCCAAGTCACAGTAGGCGGAGTGGGAGAGACTTGCAGAAGGCTTCAACAAGATGATAAAAGACTAGTCACCTCTTTGGTTCCAACTTCATTCTGTTGTCTAAGTTTTGAGTTTTCTATACATGTGTTCTGCTATGATTCCACATCCCTCTCTGTTAAATTAAATTCTACTTCTATTTTAAGTTCTACTTCTGTTTGGTTATAGGTGATTAGAGGGTCTGGGAATTGTATTTGAATGTCTTTCCTTTTTTGCTTACTGGTCGTCCATCCTGTTAGGAAGTGGAGACCAGTGGGCTGGAGGCACCGCTACTCTCTCTTTTTTTTGTCAACCCCCGTTAACAAACCCAGGTCCCATAATTTCTTCCCTCAGGTGGGGTTGGTGGGAGAAACTGGGGTTACATAAGTGTGTTCAGTGAATGCCCACGGGAGGGAATGGGTCACAGCAATAAGGCTACCCCTGGTGCTATTCGACTCTTACTCTTTTCTCCTATTACTTGAAGTTATGCATAAAACCTATGTATGTGTATTTGGCATTTTCCATGCAGTCAAGAACCCTACTACTTCAGGATTCCCAGCTGTACAAAGAGAACTACACACATATATCCTTGCATGCACCCATGCTGTATGAATGCATTCCAATCAATGCACGTAGATCGGAACCTTGCCACGGCAATCCTTGTCTCCATATACATTCATTCAAGTGCCTCAAAGGGGTTATGTTCTTCAGCATTAATATATAAAGTGATGACAAGATAATAGTGCCAACTTCATGAAATTACTATAGCAGGAAACTTGGCGACTTCATAACAAAAACTGGTGTTAATTAAGGCAGCAAAAGAGCTTATGTTTTGTTTAGAAAATGTATATGCCACCTCTGCAGATACTTTCTCAAGGCAGCTCACAAAATAAAACAAGAGAAACTTAACAAACCATTAAAAACTCAAAGGATTAAACACAGCGGGAACAAAATTTGCTAGGTGAAAAGGCTAAGAGGGCTACCACCAAGCACTAATTATAATGCATACAAAAGTCCCAGGAAGTTGTATCTGATATCTAATCAGAAGTACTACAGGTCAAGGAATCTGTTTCTATAACATACAACATTCATGGAGATGTGTGTCTGTGTATGTTCCCCGCCAGTCTGTGTTGGCCCACTGAGGCAAATCAGAGCCCAGATTTTCAATCAGCTGTGCCCATTCCCTGAGAAACAGGATCTGGCCATTGTTATCTACACAATGGTTACTTCCAAGTTAGTCTACTGCAATATGCTACTATGTCTGTCCCAAAAGTTCCTTTATTTCAGAACACAACTGTAAGGTTTCTCATAAGCACTAGTTATAGGGAACATACCTTGCTGCCACAATTTGTACCCAGGCTCCATTAAAAATGCTGGCTACTTATTTATTTGATTTATATACCACCCTCCCCATGAGCGGGCTCAGTGCGGTTTACAACCATTCTTAATATAATAACATTAAAACAACCATTAATAACTATTTAAAACAATAAAACCCTGAAATACCCTGGAGCAGTTTGTTCTGATGCACTAGCTGCAACTTCTGGAGCAGACTCAAGGGCAGCCCCACATAGAGAGAGTTACAATAATCCAGTCTGGAGGTGACCATTGCATGGGTCACTGTAGCTATGTCCCAGGGGGTAAGATATGGGGCCAACTGCCTGATCTGCCTCAGATGAAAAAGGGCAGACCTGGCAATAGTGGTGACCTGGGCCACCACAGAAAGAAAGGCATCCAGGAACACTCCAGACTCTTCACCCTTAACGTTGGCACCAATGGAGCCCCATCGAAGGTTGGAAGCCTGATTCCCTGACTTAATCCCCTGTGACTAAGGTACAGGACCTCCGTCTTAGATGGATTTAGCTTCAGTTAGCACTGTTGCAACCATCCAGCCACAGCTTGTAACGCCCTGTCCAGATCTCCTGGGGCCATATCCAGGCAGCAGTCCATCAGTAGATAGAGCTGGATGTCATCCACATATTGATGACAATCCAGCCCATACCTTGGGATAATCTGAGTGAGGAGGTACATATAGATATTAAAGAGCATGGGGGAGAGAATCGCTCCCTATGGCACACCACATTCTAGCGGGTGCCATTGGGATAACTCCCTGTCGCGCAGTGCGTGTGGTAGTATGAACCAGCACCTCAGTCACGTTTGCACTCTCAGCAGTCTTTCACTCACCAGAGGCTTCCAATAGTAAACCACACTTACTCAGTCCAGTGGTAACTATATACAGGAATTTATTTACAGTATTTACAGCTCTCCAACAAAGTGCTTCGCCAGACTCCATCCACCATCAAGGGGAAAACATACAGTGGTACATTGCTACATATATACACAAGACCAGCCAATCAGAGCAGTGCTGACTCATTCTGACTGTGCCTCAGCTCTGCCCAGTCCAAACTGGCTGATTCTAGATTATTACAGCTGTCAGCTGTCAACTAGATCCTAGAGATCTAGGTGCTGAAACTTATACACCAACACTCCCCCCAAGCGCTACTCTCTGTCCCCAACCCTGGAGAAAGGAGGTCAGCCACTGCAAGGAGACCCCCCATATTCCAGCGTCGGCAAGGTGATGAGTTAACACCTCATGGTCAACCATATTGAACACCACTGAAGAATCAGCAATGCCAATCCGCCTTGATCCAGGTGTCTCCGAAGGTCATCCAGCAGGATGACCTGCACCATCTCCATCATATGGGTAGGGCAAAAGCTGGACTGGAAGGGATCCAGGATCTTAGCTTCATCCAAGAAAGTGTGGAGGTGTGTTGCCACTGCCTCTACCACCTTTCCCAGGAATGGCAAGTTAGACACTGGGTGGTAGTTGTTAAGGACTGACTGGTCCAATGAAGATCTTTTATGGAGAGGGCGAATTGTCGCCTCCTTCGATCCCCCTGGGAAGGTCCCTGTTGTGAGGGACGTTGAAAATATCCCTCAGGGGGGTCCACACCTTATCACCACAGGCCTTAACTAGCCATGATAGGCAGGGATCTAGGAGGCATGTTGTGGGCTTCACAGCTGCCAGGATCTTGTCAACTTCATCCTGGGAGAGCAAACTGAAGTGGTCCAAGATTGGACCTGACGACAGCCAATGGGCTTGCAGTTCTCTTTTATTATCAATTGTGGCCAGGAGGTCATGGCAAAGCAACAAGACTTTATCTGCAAAACAGCTCGCAAATGCCTCACATCCAATGGCCAATTCCCTAGCATTTGGTACACCCTGAGGCAAAGTAGTCAGTGACCAAATAATTCTAAATAATTGGGCCAGGTGAGAGCTAGCAGTTGCAATGGAGGCCACGCAGAAATTCCCAAACTTCCCTGCCAACTTTCCCCCCAGTTCTCCCGTCTGTGTTAAACTGGTCTCAGCTAAACTCCATCAAGGCAGTAATCTGACTGTCTCCTCAGCATGCAGCTCTCAAGTCTTTCTCTGCTCAACTGATGCTAGCCAATCAGATCTTTTGGGACAGCCTGTCATTCAAGGTTCTCTGGCTCTGTGAAGAATTCACCCTTTACAGTCCTTTATCTATTTACACAGCAATTCTAAGCTTATAAAACTGAAGTCCATCACATCCTCCTAAAAGAGAGCACGGACAGCCCAGATCTTACCTCAACTGGTAATCCATTCCACATGCCACATGAGAAGGGCTATTACTAGAGAAGAAGACTACTGATCTAAGCTTCCCAAGGGAGAATACAGAGACCAGCAGCTGGTAAATAGAATGGAGGTTGTGAATAGGTTCATATGGGGAGAAGCAGCCAAACAAGTCCATTCTAGGCCATGATCAGCATCAAAGGTCAAAACTGGCATTTTAAATTGAGTCAGAGGGGGATCTGGTAACCAATAAAATTACTTTATTGCAGGTGTAAAATGGCTGAAACAATTAGTCTCACTAAGAAGATGCACTGCTACATTTTATACTAATTGAAGTTTCTTTAAGAGCCCATCTACGTAAAGCACATTGTAAGAATGCAGTCTTCAGGTTACAGAACCATGGATCAATGTGGATTTTATTCATGTGTGTTACTTGCATTTTGGTTTTAGTCTAATGCTAGTTATATTGAATCTTATTTTGTAACAATATTTATTGTTTTCTAAATGCAGGACACACTACAAAACATTTCAGTTATGTGTATGGAAGGTAAATATAACAAAATTAATGGATCATTATTCTCATTAGAGAAAATATTTTCAACCAAAATGTTACCAAGATCAAAGAGATGAGTGAATGTGCCACACAATGACACAACTTGCATAGGATTATCAAATATTGTTCAAGCACATCTGTTACATTAAGGGCTTTTCTGCACATTCAACTTACTCCTGATTTTCTTGGCAGTCGATCCACAAGCACTGGAAGCATTCTGGGCAGGGTTCTTCCACATGTCTGTCCTCCCTCTGCATTTTAATAGCTGAGATACAAGGAAAATGACACATCTCCGCAAGGGAGAAGCCTAGAGACCTACATTTTTTTAAAAAATGAAAGCTGAGAATTTAGAGAACCTGCTGCACCTATCATTACAATGATACCTTAATATATCAATATTTTAGTGCCTTTTCTAAAAAAAATAATAATCTTCAGGGCGGGGAGTGGGAGTGGTTTGATGATGACAACAGTCCAGTCCAAGAAAAGTGGGCTGGAGGTGGGTGGCAGTAGGCAGGACAAAGAAAAGTGACAGAAACATTACACATGAAGAAAAAAGGTGTAACAAAACCTGTAGCCTGGTTTGTGGGGGTACAGACTGGAACCAAGCACATAGCACAAGGGGAAGATTTTAATCCTTCCCATCCTGCACAGTTCAAGATTGGCACCCACACACAGCCAGTCATTTTCCTTCTCACTGCTTCACAAATTCCAGATGATTTTTTTTGGGAGGGGGACACAGGCACTGTTCCCTTTCCTGTCAATTTCTTTCCAAGCTAACAACAGCTAGGCAGGGAACAGTTCTGGTAAACAAAACCAGATAGGGTGGGAAAAGTTAAATGTGTTTGTGGAACTAAAGTACCGGACAATTAAATGTTCACGTTGTGTGCTGTTCCTTTTCTGGTGGAAGGAATTCCAGAGCCTTGATGCCACAACAGAAAAAGACCTTGTGTGCCTGTGGTCATTACCTTTCTTCTGGAAGTGAACAATGTCTCTGGTAAGATCTTAACCAGAAGGTAGCTTTCAATGAAAACAGGCTAGTGCCACTTCCACTCGTAGTACTAAGAGGATTTGCCAGCCCTTCTATGAGCAAAGCAATGCTACAGAATCAGCCTACAACCCTACAACTTTGTGTGTATGCACAGAGAACCACCCATAACATAAAGCCCTTCTTCCCCAGTTCCAGTCCTGAACTGGGGATCCAGTTCCAGGTGCAATGCAACATACTTGCCTTCAATGCTCCCTCTAAGCTGTGGAGTCTTGTGAGCAAAAATTCTACTTTATGAGCTACTGGCATTAAAGTTGTGAGCAAGCAATTTGGCTGCTGCATAAATTAGTTTGCTCTGGAGCCATCCTTCCTGAGCTATGACAAAAATGTGTGAACCAGAGGCTAAAAAACTGTGAGCTAGCTCACAGTAACTCAGCTTAGAGGGAACACTGCTTGCCTTCCTGTGCTTCAAAGCACTTCCTGCGCTTCTAGCAGTGAGCGTACACTGGATGCATATGAAGGATAAGGCTGCTGGCAGTAATATATCCTTTTAAACTCCTAACAGCATGAATGCTACTTTTTAATTATTGAACAAAATTGAACTCTTTATGAAGAACTGGTTCTTAGGTACTTAACTGATAAGCCCTATCCTCAGTGTTGTTATCAGCAATGCTTTGCTGTCATTAGGTTGAAGTTTTTAATCATGGTTTTATTGTTTGGATGTGTGTTGTTGCTGAATAAGAACATAAGAACATAAGAGACGCCAATGTTGGATCAGCCCCCCAAGCACCAAGAAGACAGGGCATCACTTGCCCCAGAGCCCCTATCTATACCTTGTGGCTAATAGCCACTGAGGGACCTCTGCTCCATATGCTTATCTAATTCCCTTTTGAAGCCGTCCATGCTTGTAGCCGCCACCACTTCCTGTGGCAGTGAATTCCATGCGTAGGTCTCAAACTATGTGTGGGTCTCAATGTGAATGTGTGGGTCTCAAACTATTATGACATGAACATTTCAAATAAACTCTGCGCAGCACAGAAATATGCACCCTGATAAAGACAGTAGGACAGAAGTAAGCCTTTAGGCAAGGATTGACAATCTTAGGTGCCAGGTTGCCATAGTGCCTAGAAATTTCACTATGGTGTCTACTATTTTCAGCTCTGTAATGCCTCTCAGCAATTCTGAGCAGAAATACAAAGGGTTGGATCCAACCAGTTTTTCCACTGGTGCCAAAGGGAGAAAGTACCCCACCTCCTTGACTACCAAACAGCTCTATTTGGGATCATGGGACCTGCCCAGACAAAAGCCATGCGGGACATGAACTGTAACAAGCTGAACTTGCAGAAATTTAGCAAAAAACAAACAAACCTGAGATCCAACCCAAAGCTTATTTGTTGTTTTGTACCAGAATGTTCTGTTGTATAACATCAAAAATAAACATGCGTAAAATTCATGCCATTGCTTATGTATATGTAAACTTAAGTTTATATCATTCAGTGGTAGTGGTTGAACTCATTTCTTAAGCAGCTGTAATCTATACTGAATCCAACATTCAATTAAATTGAGCTTTTAAAAAAGCAATAACAGAATTATGAGGAACTGGGCAAAACCAGGGTTAGAGATCGGCCTTTTGTTGTGATTTAAAAAAAAAAAACAGCAGCCCCATTTCTTTCCTCCTAGAATTTAACAGCTCCTGTCATCAATGGCATCTCTTAGGAAACCTGAGAAAGAAGGCAGGGATCTGGGAAACTTACAAAAACCTCCCCTCCAGGAGCTCAGTGTGTATTTCCTGGAGTTGCTCAGCAAGGTAGTTACCATCAGAGTTCCCTCTAAGCTGAGTCAGTGTGAGCTAGCTTTTTTTTTTAGCCTCCAAGCTCACACATTTGTTGTCTTAGCTCAGGAAGGATGGCTCCAGAGCAAACTAATTTACAGAGTAGCCAAATTGCTTGCTCACAACTTTAATGCCAGTAGCTCACAAAGTAGAATTTTTGCTCACAAGACTCCACAGCTTAGAAGGGAGCATTAGTTACCATAGGTAGGAAGAACCTTCACACAAGGAAGTGTGGGTTTACTTACTGGATTTATGGCCTGAACTAAGGTTGCTGGGCTTCTCACTATGGCAGGAGGCCTTCTGCCAATCTGCAGTGGCCAATGGAGAAAAATAAAGAAAATAATCACTGCTCTGTGCTTGGTATGTCACTTCTGGATAATGGGTAGCACTAGAAAAAACCATAGAGTTTCTGATTATTCCCAGAGCTCCTCATTGTCACTTCTGGATTGTACCTGGAAGTGACATCACATACACACACACACATATATAACCCAGCCACCTGACCCCAGCCACCTGACCCTTCTGCTAGTTGCCTGGCAACCATAGTCTCGACCGTTGAAAATAGAAGAAAGCTAGGGTCCAGCTCAAAGTAGTTGTGTTGAGGGCTTTATTGTTATTTTATTGACTTGTTTCCTGGGAGCATATTTTCTGGGATTAAAGTTCTGGTCAACATCAGTTGCTTGGGAAACAGCTAGTAATTAACAATTATTTGCACTTTTTTTGCTTTAATAAATATTTTTAAAACTCTGCTAGGGTTTTCATGTATCTGGCTCAGTTGCATCTCTAGGCAACACGCCCTGTGTGCAAGGAGGCCTGGTCCAGGGTATTAAGAAGGAACAGACTATAGGAAAATCCCAAAACCAGGTTGGTGGCTGCAACTACCTGGTCTGCTCCAAGGGTTAACAGGAAAAAGTGGAAGAGGGCCAAATAAAGGGTAGAGTACATATTTGTCTGCTATCTGAGAACGGGTGCCACAGTCAGGACACTTCCGTTAAAGCTTTTAACATTTCCATATCTGATTAACTTGTTTAGAAACCTGGGATATAAAACAGCCCTCCAATCTCCATTTGTCCGAGGAACAATGAAAAAAACCTGGAAAAATTCCAGAGAATCTTTGTAATGATGGAGCTGATTTATGGCATCACATGTATACTAGCATTTGGACATCAATGCCAGGGATTGCAGAAGCCTGTTGCTTTTTGGGGACAAAACTCCATGGACTCTTGGGATGGCGTCTGTGACCCACTTATCAGAAGTAGAAGTCTGCCATGTTTGCTGGAATGCCAACTCACATAGGCCTGGTGTCAGTTGCATTGGTTCTGCTGTTTTCCAGGCTTGCTCAGACAAAAGGATTGTCCAGCTGTGCCTTGTTGGTTGTTGGCTCTGTAATTTTGTCTGGATTTGTTCCATGGCATCCTTTTGTAGTTGCTACAAAACCCAGGGAGGCTCTAAACAAAACAAAGGACTGAGAGCCATAACCTTTAGAGTCTTTGTCTTCCTATTTGCCTGAGAATGGCATCCCTTTATTTTTATCCTTGATTTCTATAAGAATGTTATCTAGACCGTCTCCAAATAAATTCACCCCCAGGAAGGGCCAGGTGGCTACATCTGACTTTGAGGGAGCATCCACCATCCATGCCTTTAGCCAAAAGTGACAGCAGACAACCACATTAGATGGCCCACATGGAAAATGTCATCAAGTCAAGAGTTCTTGTGCCACAACGGCAGCTGCTCAGATTATCTTTCTATTCAGATCTGGATAGTTGTTTCCTCAGTTGCATAACAGATACTCTAGCCATTAATGAGGTAACAGCTGAGGCTCTGATGGATAACACGAAAGCTTCATGAGATATGTAAAGGACCACCCGTTAGTGGCATTTTTTATCATGCCTTCACCTTCCTTTGGTAGGGTAAGACCTGAGGCCAGGCTGGCCACTGATGCATTGACTACTGGGGTGTGATTTAGAAACTTTAGAAGGAAAGGCATATATCCTCTTAGTCTGATAAGGAGGAGCTGCCCACTCTTTAATCTCCATTTTAAAGAACCTATGAAAGGGGAAGCTGGTGCCTGATCCCTTTGTAGTGGGAAAAATTTCTGGGGATTCATCATCGTCGTCTTTGAAATCCTCAGGTTGTTATATCTTGGAAGAAAATAGCTGCAATATTAGCTGTGCCCTATAAATCAATGGAGGGAGCTCCACTGGGGAAAATCTTTTGTCTGTGCTGTGTAGGCTTGTCTTCATAGAGTTGGCCATCTTCCCTGACTCTGAATCAATGTCTCAGTCCCCTCCTCTGATCTATATGAAGAATAGCATGATTGCCTTTCTTAGTGCCTAGTGGTGGCCTTGTGAGCTGCCGTTGTCAGCCATGATGGAGACTTGCAAGACCTCAGGGTCCCACCCAAGTGAGAAACATGCTACTGTGGTTGGGAGTGAAGGGGTGACATGGAGAAGAGACAGTTAGTCTACTTTACTCTTTTCCTAGGGGCCTGAGTCACCCTTTTTGAGCTTTTTGGTTCATCTGATGATTAACAAATTCTTCCAGCCTCATCCTCCAATTCATCCGGGGGGGGGGCAGCTCATTTCTTGTCTCATAGGATTCTGGGTAAGAGGATGTTCCCCCATCTTCTCCAAACAGAAATGATAGGTAGAGATACAAATTACGGCTTTTGTGCTGGTCAAGGACCGTACTAATAAAGACTTTGAAATTAGAGCTTGAGGAAAATGTCAGGTTGAATTGGTCTCAAACAAAGCGTGTCACTTCATAGTATAAAAGATTACTTTCCTCTGATGCTGTACTCTCCCCCTTCTAACATGAAATTTTTGTACTTGAATATACTGTTTGAAGCAATTCCTGCCTCTTCTGCCATTGTTAAAGTCTCTGTTCTCCACCTAACTTTCATAAAGGCTCTTGGGTTTTTTAGGTTAGTATTCTGCCCCCACCCTCCAAACACTTAGACTATTTGTTTCCAACCCCATCTCCCTTATAAATAAAAGCCGAATGGTGGTGGCACTTCTCTACAACATTCCACACACTCCAAAATCAGTTTGCTCTCTGATCTGTCATTCAGAGGGTCTCCCTATCCACTGGCTGCTTTGCCTGAGTCCTCAGTCCTGCCTCCAACATTCCTCTCCCCGCCCATAGCCCGCCAGAACACAGAGGTTATTTGCATATGCAGCCTCATTGGCCTTTGCCTCAGAACAGAGGTTGTTTGCATATGTGACTTGATTGGCTTTTGCCTCTAACATTCTAAACAGTTTGGGCATCCGGCGCCCGCCCATGTCTCCTTGCAAAAAGGTTTTCCCCCCCAAGTCTCCATGGATGTGCACAAGCACCCAACAGAGCATGCGCATACTTTGGTGTACAGAAAAAAACAAACTCGTTTGCCACACTGCACTGCTTCTTTGCCGTGCTGCAGGATTGTTCTGTGATCGGCACCTCCCCCCTACCCACGGGACCTCCACGGAACCTCCACGGGACGTCTGATCGCGCAACCACGCTTTATTTTGCCCCGGGGCAAACAGCCATGCCTCCCCCCATGATATCCAGCCCGTGTGACCGGGGCCTTTGACTACTTTAAGTGTGCTTAGGATTGCCTAAAAACCTATAAGGTGCAATCAGACTTCTTAATTGCTCAGACTCAGCAGCCCTGTTCAGTTATGATTTCGGAAATAGAGAAGAGGGGGGGCATCACGGCGTTGATGGCGGCAGCGTGAATTCGGAGCTCCTACCAACGACTGCTTTCCTCCTCACTCCACAACTCCAAAACCATGCCGAAACCTGAGATAACGGCAGAATTGACCTGGCGAAGCACAAATTGCCTCCACCATCTCTAAAATCTTCAAAAGAGACTCTGGAAGTGGTGTTTCAGTGCGGAGCGACGGCACGGGCTGAAAACAAAATGTTGGCCGCCACAACACACACGGAGCCGACAGCACCAGACACCTCAGTTTCAGCCATTCTAAACTACCTTAAGGTAATGGAGGCAGGCATTTCAGATAAGTTTGCCTCACTCTCAATCCACTTTGAGGATTTTAAAACTTCCCTTCAGCAGACCTCCCAAAAAGCTGAGGAGGCATGGGAAAGAAGCAAAGCTAACTTGGTAGATAGAAAAACTTTGCAGGAAACATCTGCAATGCAGAAAGACCACCTAATTTCCCTAGAAGCAGAACTAAAGGCTGCAAACCTTAAAGTTAGAGGGCTGCCATAAAACGTGGAAAAAATAAATATTTAATTTATTTTATGGCACAACTGATAGCTCAGGCTTTACATCTTCAGGAAGGAATTCTCCCTACTATACCTCTGGCTTCCCGTATGGGCCCGCTGTCAAGAAACCCCCCGCCCTTCCCCAAGAGATATAATTATCACTATTCCTGATGCAAGAGTACGCCAAAGAATTCTGGACACTGCAAGGCATCCTGGTTCATTCATTTTTGAGGGAGAACATTTGCAAATTTTCCCAGACATTCCCAAAGAAGCTATAGCCATCCGCAGAAGCCTTAAAACAACCACTGGCTGCGGTCACACAGGCAGGAAAATGCAGGGGGGAAAGCGTGGCTGTTTGCCCCAGGGCAAAAGAACACACGGTTGCATGAGCAGACATCCCGTGGAGGTCCCGTGGTAGGGGGGAGGTGCTGATCACACCACAATCCTGCGGTCCAGCAAAGAAGCGGGTTGGGTTTTTTCCTAAACACCGACGTGTGCACATGCCCTGTTGGGTGCTTGTGTGCATCCCTAGGACACTTGGGAGAAAAACCTTTTTGCGAGAGGACATGGGTGGGCGCCGGATGCCATGGGATTCCACCGGAAACGCGATCACGCGCCCGCCCTTGCCCCGCGGTTACCAGAAACTAGTACCTCCGAGGTACTAGTTTTTTACTGCGCATCTTCAGAGTGAAGCCTCGGGTGAGCCACGGGAGCTCTACACTTCCCAGATGTGGCGGTGAGATCACGCCTGGAAAATCCGCCTATCTTCCGTCTCTCTAGCGTGCCTAATGCTGCGTGTGACCGCAGCCTAAGCTTAGCAATTCTCTTGAAAACATAATGCTAAATTGAAGACCCTTGATTCCTGCACTCCTTTTGATTTTGGTAGTGTGTGTGTGTGTGTGTGTGTGTGTGTGAGAGAGAGAGAGAGAGAGAGAGAGAGAGATTGGAGTCTCAGAGTGGATTACAATCTCCTTTCCCTTCCCTTCCCCACAACAGGTAGGTGAGAGAGAGCTCCTTCGAGGACTGCTCTTGAGAGAACAGCTCTGAGAGAACTTGTGACTGACCCAAGGTCACACCAGCACCTGCATGTGAAGGAGTGGGGAATCAAACCCGGTTCTCCCAGATTAGAGTCTGCATTCTTAACAGCTACACCAAACTGGCTCTCAAAGGGGGCCAATTGTTTTTGCCTTTTCCCCTATCATCTGCACGGACTCTAATCTGGGAGAACCAGGTTTGATTCCTCCCTCCTTCATTTGCAGTTGCTGGATGACCTTGGGGAAGCCATAGTTCTGTCCGAGCTGTTCTCTGAAGGACAGTTCTGGAAGGAGCTCTCTCACCTTTCTTGGTGCCCTCCAAGTGTTTGTAGAAAGTATGCAGGGCTAGATGGGGCTTTTGACCAGCAAGGTTTCTAACTGGCAACTGAAGATTTGATTGGCTGCGCAGATTTTTAAAACATTGTTTTGGCAGAAGCTGCCACCACAGCATAAAGATTTTCACTGTGTGACTGAAGATGAGCTGCAGCAGCCATTTTTTGTGGCTGGCTCCACCTCCTGTGGCAGCTGCTTTGTGGCTGTGCCCACTTGGACAGAATTCCAATGGAGCCCACAGGCTCAAAGAAATTGGGGACCCATGTGCTGATTTAATTAGGCCCACTCACTGAGAGTCACAGGTGACAAGCCACAGGCTTAACAGCCAAAGGGTTCTTGGCCCTTGGCCTCACATCTCTGGTCATCTCCAGGATGTAAGGGAGGAGGGACAGAAGCTCATCCAACATCTCCTTCAGCTACCAAAAAGGTGTTCCCAACTTTCTCCCCCGGAGGAAGTGTCTTTGGCCATGCTCAGGCCAAAGGTGCAAAGGAGGAAAGAGGTGGAGGAACCACACTCTCATCAGAGGGGGGAAGAAGCACGTAACATGGTGAAGAAGAAGAGATTGGATTTATACCCCGCCCTTCACTACCTGATAGGGTTGCCAAGTACTTACCGCAATCCAGCGGGGGACACATGCTCCCTGGCCGGACCACTTCTCCTTGTAACGCACCATGCCATCGCCAGGAAATGACACTGGGCGACGCTCTGGCAATGGGACTGAAAACTCGATGGTACCATCGAGTTTCTCGCCCCATTGCCAGAGCATCCCCCGACGTCACTTCCTGGTGACGGCATGGTGCGGCACATCTGTTGTCCCCGCAGGAATGATCCTGCAAAGACATCTTCGTCCCCCGCCAAATCACGGTAAGTACTTGGGAAGCTTGCTACCAGAGCAGCTTACAATCCCCTTCCCTTCCTCTCCCCACAACAGACACCCTGTGAGGTAAGTGGGGCTGAGAGAGCTCTAAGAGACTTGTGATTGACCCAAGGTCACCCAGCTGGCTTCATGTGGAGGAGTGGGGAATCAAACCAGGTTCTCCAGAATAGTGTCTGCCACTCTTAACCACTACTTCAAACTGGTGAGTCTGTTGGCCTAACAGATTGATCAAAACTGACTTGAATTATTCTTTTCACAATGCTGTAACATTAATGTTATTTCTTTTCAACCTCAAGAACAGAAGACACAGCTACTAAGATATCACTTTTATAAAAATCCATCATCAACACAGTAAGAGAAGAAAAAATACAGCAGAGGAAGTGAGACTCACTGAATAAATGAACTTCCTCCTACCAATAACAGCACATTCATATTTACTATCATATGGTTATGAAATGTAATTTTATTCATAACGCTCTTGGGCTATCCAATTTCATAACTTCCTTTGAACATTAGAAAATAACTGAAATAACATAGTTTGCTTTCATCTACTAACATGCTCACTTCGGAGCCTTAGTTTGTTATAGCTGGGAACAGATAACAAAACTATTACAGAATTTCCCATTGTACTTGGAAACATTTCATAATGCAAATTCAAGGGGTTATCCATATTTGCCTCTCATTAAGAACATAAGAGAAACCATGTTGGATCAGGCCAATGTCCCATCCAGTTCAATACTGTGTCACACAGTGGGCAAAACCAGGTGCCATCAGGAGGTCCACCAGCAAGACCAGAACTCCAGAAGCCCTCCCACAGTTGCTCCCCAAGCACCAAGAATGCACAGCATCACTGCCCCAGACATAGTGTTCTATACATTGTGGCTAATAGCCACTGATGGACCTCTGTTCCATATGTTTATCCAATTACCTCTTGAAGCGGTCTATGCTTGTAGTCAACCAACACTTCTTGAAGCAGTGAATTCCACATGTTAATTACTCTTTGGGTGAAGAACCTTTATCAGTTCTAAGCTTACTGTTCATTAATTTCATTGAGTTCCCATGAGTTCTTGTATTGTGAGAAAGGGAGAAAAGTACTTCTTTCTCTACCCCATGCATAATTTTGTAAACCTCTCTCATGTCACCCCTCAATCATCGTTTCTCCAAGCTAAAGAGGCTTAACCTCTTTAACCTTTCTTCATAGGGAAGGTGTTCCAACCCTTTTATCATTCTAGTTGCCCTTTTCTGCACCTTTTCCAATGCTATAATATCTTTTTTGAAGTGTGGTGATAAGAACTGTACACAGTATTCCAAATGAGGGTGCACCACAGATTTATACGGGGATGTTATGACACCGGCTGATTTGTTTTCGATCCCCTTCCTAATAATCCCCAGCACAGCTTTTGCCTTTTTTATTGTTGTTGCATATGGAGTCAACATTTTCAGTGAGTTATCTACCACGACTCCAAGATCTCTCTCCTGGTCAGTTACTGCCAGTTTGGACCCCATCAACATATATTTATAGTTAGGATTTTTGTATCAAATGTACATTACTCCGCACTTGCTCACGTTGAACTTCATTTGCCATGTTGACGTCCACTCACCAGCTTCAACACATCCTTCTGGAGCGCCTCACAGTCCATCCTGGTTCTCATTGCCCTGAACAACTTAGTGTCATCTGCAAGCTTAGCCACTTTGCTACTTACTCCCAACTCCAAATCATTAATGAACAAGTTAAAAAGCACCAGACCTAATACCAAGCCCTGCAGTACCTCACTGCTTACCAACTTCCACTGCGAAAACTGCCCATTTCAACTCACTCTGTTTCTGTTAATTAAGCACTTTTTAATCCACAAGAGGACTTCTCTTATCCCAAGACTGATGAGTTTACTTAAGTCTAGGTAAACAACATCTATTGGGTCCACATGTTTGTTCACCCCCTCAGAGAACTCTAAAAGGTTATTTATTTATTTGTTTAATTTAAATTCCGCCCTCCCCGTGAATGGGCTCAGGCAGATCACAACACTGTTAGTGAGGCAAGATCTTCCGTTACAGAATCCATGCTGATTCTTCTGCAATAACTTCATCAATGTGCCTACTAATGCTATCTTTAATAATGGATTCCACCAACTTACCTGGTTTCAACATTAGACTTACCGGCCTGTAATTTCCCGGATCTCCTCTGGGGCTTACAATGGCTATCTTCCCGTCTTCACCTACCTTCCATTCTTATATTGAATAAAAGTTGTATTTGTTACCATTTCTAAAGGTAAGATTATAACTTCAGAAAGCATGTCTGAAATCCATGTTGCCTGTATTTATAAACACTGTATGCTTTTTCCTAGAACCACTTGGGGTAAACACTCATTAAAATACTGTTGTATGGAGTGACCTTTATAGAAGCAAAGCTTTCTCTTCAGCATATAAATTGATTTTCTTCTCTTGGCTTGTAATGAGCCAAATGACTATTTTGACTCAATGCCCAATAGTAGGAAATGGCCCCAGTGACAAAAAAAACAAAACTAGAGGGAGCTTTTAGCATATCAAATGAGGAAGAATTTGCTTCAGTACCATGGTTGTAGACATCCCCACTACATACAGTGAGCAATAGAAATTTAGTAGTGTTTTCTGGAACTGCCCTTCCTAATTAAGGAAAGCCAAGAACTAATGCAGTGCTAAGGACTAAGGCATTTGTTTACACTAATGAATTAGAGTTTGTCATGCTTCCAATATATTCACTCTTCATGTAACCAATTTACATTTCTAATTGTCACATCTAAAGGTACCTTTGATTACCTCCGTTTTACAAGTTGTTTATGGCTTTTCACATCAGAAACCAAGAGAATTATGGCACAGATAAAAATATATTACTTGGCTGCTACACAAACCCAGAATGGGAATTAACAGATATGAAACTAACACAGTTAGGGAAAGTCTTGATGTTGTGGTTTGTGAACTGAAAAATACTAGACAGAATTCTCTATCAGAAGATTTCAGAAACAGACTGCAGAAATAACCATTTTTTTAAAAAAACGTAGCTGTCCCTTAAACCCACAAGTAATATTATGATCTAAAAGGACTGCTATCTGCAGAGCAAAGTATTATCACAGAGCTGTAAAGGAGGGAAATAAAGATCACAGATGGTCCTGCTGTAGATCACTGAGTGATGAGCAGCTTTGCTTAAAAGGTGTTGTACCTTACACTATCATTACAGAACCCCAAGACCACATAAAATGATAACTCAGTAGGGTTATGCTTTTCCCCAAGCATCATTCATTATTATCTAAAGATATTAATTGCCCAGTAGTCAGATCCATAGACAGTTTCAGTTAACAAATATATATCCTGCCCAAATTAACTGAAAAAAGCAAGCTCTGCCTGGGACGCAAGCTATTTAAGAAATGTCTTCCCTGATAAATCACCATAAAAATACTGTAATTAGCCAATCAGCAAATTCTCAGTCAGAAAGGTCTCAGCCCAACAGGCAACCCAGCAAGATGACAGCAAAATTACATTATCTTACTTACTATGCAGCCTCCTCCAAGGCCTTGCTCCAGACTGCTTACACTCTGAAAGGACACTTTACAGAGTGCAAATCTGATCAATTCAGTGTCTGCACTGAATTCATGGATGTGTGTAACTGAGAAACAAGACACAACAAACTGCATACCTCACTGTTATCACTGAGAACTTATGAAGCAGTGAGAAGGGTCATTTTAAAGCCTCACTTAACAGGACTTAAAAATTCAAGCCAGCTGCAAATACTGCTGTTGTCCTGCCTTTTCCTAGGAAATTGCTGGTATGCTTCACTTTGCAGGACAAGATGGAAAAGAGGAGAGTCAGAACATTCCAAGATCAGCAAGTTACCATTGAACAGTGAAACAGAACACATTAGCCAGTGACAGGGTCTCTCTGCCACACTGTTCTGCAAATTACCGGTACCTTCCCTGAAGCTTCTGTGACCAGTCTTGCTATGTGAAGACCACTGAAACAAAATCTTTCTGGCAAGGTCTGATCAAGGAACTAAGCATCACAAAAACACAGCTTTCCTCACACCTCAGATTCTGCTAATGATGGAAGAGCATTTATAGACCTTTTGGATAAACATAAAGGCATGTACGCATCCATATACAGGTCCACCCTATACAGGTGCTTCTGAAACAGAAGTTAATGTACTAGATACTCCTGCAGGAGCCACAATGATCTAGCAGAAACTTGGCTCAGAAACACGACAGTGCTATACATCCTTGGGATGAGTGTCCTTGGGTCACTAAAAAAGCAATGTGGCTGATCAGCAGTATAATGCAGTTCCTCCATGCCAAACTGTATAGAAATGGAATGCATTCAATACACTCCCACAAATGCATTTACATCTTACTGGGTACCTAAATAATTTTGCCAGAATATCCACTACTGTGTTGATACAACACAGACTTTACATCCTTGTTATGTTACACAGGTACAGTGATCACTCCCACACTCTTTTGGATATAATTCCTACAGACAGTCAATTCTGCAGCATGTCAGCTCAGCATTTTTGAGCGTCTGTGTAAATAACCCAAGCAAAAGGAAGGCTTTTGGTGGCTTGGCACAAGAGCATATTATGTCCCCTTCTTATCCTGATGTACATTATATGCCCAGAGAGACTACATCAACACGAGTTCCTAAACAGCACCTGGGGACACGGCTGGTGCCAAACAGCTGTAGCAGAACATGCACCACACAATGGTGAAAGTGGACAGGAAAAGGCAAGTACAAGATACAGGTGGCCAAATTTTTCGGGGTTCTCAAAAACGCCTTTCATTTTCACCTCTGGGAACAATTGTGCCATATTCTTGAACAGCACGATATCAGATGAAGGGAAGGGCTACGACTTTAATTAGTTTTGCGTTTCTAAAAACCAATAACCAGCCTCTGCGCCGGCAGACATCGTA
>NW_015164262.1:57579-127431 GCF_001447785.1 Gekko japonicus
CCCCGGTTAGTGCGGACGCGCCCGCTCTCGTCTCTCTCTCTCTCGAGCCGCTGACCTTGGACTGCTCCGCCGGCGCCGACCGCTACCCCAGGCGGGTCCGAAACAATACAGCGGCACGTGCAGCAGCGGCCTCCTCCCCCGCCGGCTGCAACTTCGCTTCGCCCGTCCGCGCGTGCCCCGCCTGCCCCCCTGCCTCGCGCGGCGCCCCTCCGCTCACCTCGCCCACCGATGCCTCTCCTGGCAGTTTCGCGCCGAGCCGCGCAGCCGAGGGCTCGAGCCCTCCTCCACCTCCGGCTCGCGGCAATGCTGTCCCTCCGGCGGCTCGCTCGCTTCCCCGACCGTGCGCGCCGCACCACGCTAAGCAGCGAGCAGGGAAAGGCGGGGCGGAGAGAGCGCGAGCAAGGAGGGAGGGAGGCGGGGAGGGCGCGAGGGAGGCGTGGTGGGGCCTGGGACCTGCCGCCTCCCCTCTCCGCCAACTGGCGAGTCGGACGGTCTGGCGCGGCGGCGGTTCGGGTTCTTCTCGCGCGGGGCCACAAGGAGGAGGCGGTTGCCAGCCAGGCCCCAGCAGCGGCCCGCGCCACAGAGCCCGGCCCAGCCCAAAGCTGCGGGCTGGTACTTTCCGAGCACGCGGTGGCACTCGCGGCTCCCCAGAGGGCTGGGAATGAGCATCCGCAAGGCTAAAAATAAAGAAGTTTGATTAAAGTTCCTGGGGAGTCGCCAGAGCAGGAGGAGCAGCTGCCAAATGCAGGAGAGGAACCCGCGCGGCGGCAGCAGCGTCAACGGAACGAGTGACCCTGCACTCAGGCCGGCCTGGTCGGGGCCGCCTCACACGGGGGGCGAGATGCACGCGTTTGCCAGATAAGGCTCTGGCCCCTATAGACCTTCCCGCGGCATTTACCTGTTCCAAACACGCGCGCGGACTGCTTCACTGGGCTAACCTTAGACGGTTACCGAGATTACATGCATGCAATAAAAAATGCCTGCACGCTGCCATCTCGTGCAACAGGGTTCGCCCTGCTTTCTACACACAAATGCTTGATGACAGCTTCAGCCATATGTGGAGGGAACAAGCACAACGTACCAGAGCTCATTTGGAGCGGAGTCTCAGGGCTATTTTGGGGCAGGAACGGAGTTCCGGCCGGCTCTCAAGTTGGCCACACCCAGCATGACCTCATTAGCATAATAGGCCACACCCAACAGCAGGACCTCATTAGAATTGGCTACATTAGGGGGTGTGGCCTAACATGCAAAGACGTTCCTGCAACAAAAAAGCCCTGGGTTTTCACAACAAACAAGGTAAACAGAATAACAAGCAAAAGGTGGGTGTGGCTGGATGACCACACTTCTGGTAACATGGGAATGCGGCCTAATATGCTAATGAGCGGTGCAGTCAGGGGTGTGGCTTAATATGCTAATGAGGTTCTGCTGCTGGGTGTGGCCTGTTATGCTAAATGGTTCCTGCTGGACTTTTTCTATAAAAAAAGCCCTGCTGAGTCTCATCCCTAATGGGCTGCAGTGGCTCAAGTGGTTAAGACGCTGAACTGCCCACCGAAAGGTTGGTAGTTCAGCAGTTGGGAGACCAGGGTGTTGCATGATGGAGTGAGGTCCCAGCTCCTGCCAACCTAGCAGTTCAAAAGCAAGAAATTGCAAGTAGATAAATAAGTACCACTTTGGTGGGAAGGTAACAGCTTCCGTGCGCCTTGGTGTATAGTCATGCCGGCCACATGACCACGGAAATGTCTTTGGACAGCGCTGGCTCTTCGGCTTAGAAACAGAGATAAGCACCGCAACCCTAGAGTCGGATTCAGCTGGCTTTCGAGCAAGGGAAACTTTTACCTTTACTCATCCCTGAAATGCCTGGAAAAGTATAATTTGAATGGATAGCTCATAACAACAGCTTGGGTACCAAGAAAGGATAGCACCTCTGCTGCTGACTACCAGAACAAAAATATTCAATGCTACTTTATGCTACTTGGGCAAGCTATTTGGTGATCGGGGGGGGGGGTCATGAATACCCCTAGTGTTATTGATGGAAACCAGGGTGGCGCTATTGCCAGGAATACCATTTCATCTTTATCTTACCTAGAAATCATCTTATTCTGCACTAGACCTAGATGTGGTAGTTCACCAATGGATGCTTCTGTAACTTCTAGACTAGATGGTTGTCAAACAGTCTACATGGGGCTGCCCTTGAAGACAACCAGAAGCTGCTTTTGGTACAGAATGTTGTAGTGCATCTGTTGACTGGACTTAGGTGTTATATTCATATGATATCAGTATTAGAACAGCTGCCCTGGCTTCCAATTCAATCTCAAGTACTGGTATTTAAAGCCCTTCAGAGCCTGGGATCTGAATATCAGAAGGACTCTCCCTCCTTATGTAAACCATTTTCAGTCAATTAACAATTCCTTTTGGAATTGCCCTGATTGCCTCTTACTAGAATCAAATCAAGAGCCTTTTCCATTGTCACCCCCTTGCAAGATGGAGTTCTGGGAATAATGATGAAGGCTTCATCCCTCTCAGCCTTTAGGAAGGCATGTAAATCTGTATTATTTTAGGCCACATTATGCAGAAAGTTTGGCCAATGAAGGTTGTATTTTTGTAGGCAGATTTCTCTGTTCCACACATGTGACTGTTGAATTGGATTGCTTGTTAGTTTACTGTGCTACCTGGGTTTTATTGTGCTCTTTGAAGCACAGAATAGATATTCAGAGTGCAAGTCTAAGAAAACTTTCCTGGGAATAAGCCCCATTGAATAGCCCTGAGTAAGATTCTGAGTTACACCTGTTAAGGATTGTTCTTCCAGCATCTCTGGAGACTGGAATAAGGATTAAGAGGTCAGTCCTTTGGTGGTATAATTGGTTTTTGTCTGACCACATGCAGAAGATTATTGCAAGCTATTGAATTTGAATGACATTAATGAGAGCTTTGTAGTTGGATATCATACCAATGACACTGAGCTCTATATTTCTATACACAAGTCCCCAATAGTTAAGGAAAAGCATCTGAGAACACAACTCTGAAGGCTGTTAGAGAAAAAGAATGCTTTTTAAGTGTATGTTTTTAACATACTATTTCTTTACATACTCATAAGAGGAGCCATGCAGGAGCAGACCAGTGGTCCATCTAGTCCAGCATTGTGTTTCATACAGGAGCCAAACAGATGTTCCTGAAAGGCCTGCAATCAGGGCACAGAAGCTACAACCTCCCCCCTGTTGTTGCCTCCAACACTTGTATTCAGAAGAGTACTTTAAAGATGGAAGCCCCATTTAGTCATTGTGCCTAATGGCCATTGATGGACCCTGTCCCCCATGAATTTGTCCAATTGCCTTTTAAAGCCAACTAAATTAGTGGCCCTTACTACATCTTGTGGCAGCGAATCCCAAAAGTCATTTACTGAGGGCAGATTTCCACAGGAAGCTATTTTAAGTCTGATGTTTCCATTGCTAGACTCCACTATGGGAAATGCCCAACTCCTCACTGTCCATTTGACCACCTCTCCCACCCACCAGTACCATAAATGCCATCACATTCATGTCATTCTGGCAAGGACAAGGTTGGTAATGTGCGTTAACTGGCGAATGTGTCATTCTACCTACATCTGAAATTAGTGAAAAGAATTTGGGAGGATGAGAGTAATGCTTCCTGGCAACCTTGGATTTTATCCTTCATTTTATTTATTTTATTTATTTATTATTCAAATTTCTATCCCGCCCTCCCCAACAGGCTCAGGGCAGCTAACAATAAGGGCACAAAGCCATGATAAAGCAGTTAAAAGATGTTTTTTTTCAGGAGGGGACGGACCATCGCTTCCTTGAGTGCCCCGGAGAACTGTCCCTCCAAAAGGGAAATGAAGTACTGAGGGCTACTTGGATTCTGACACAATCCCTACCAATGTTCCCTCTAAGCTGTGGAGTCCTGTGAGCAAAAATTCTACTTTGTGAGCTACTGGCATTAAAGTTGTGAGCAAGCGATTTGGCTACTGCATAAATTGGTTTGCTCTGGGGCCCTCCTTCCTGAGCTAAGACAAAAATATGTGAGCTGGAGGCTAAAAAACTGTGAGCTGGCTCACACCAGCTCAGCTTAGAGGGAACACTGCTCCCTACAAGAGATCTCCTCTGATAAACTGTCAAATACCTGTCAGACTTTACCCAGACTATATACATGGTAATAGACCAATGTTCATCTTCTATATTTTTCCCTATTTCAGGTCTTAAAGCTACATTTTTCTCCATGATTTCTTGGATTACCCTCCGAACCATCTTCCAGTATCCTTGTACTTTACTACACATCCACCACATATGGTAGAATGTCCCCTTATTCATTTTGCATTTCCAACATAAATTAGAATACCCGGTATAACACTTAGCTAACTTGTCCAGAGACCAATGCCATCTGTGGAACACATTGTACACATTTTCCTTGTATGCCACTGCTCTCATATATTTGACCGTTTTTCACGTAATAGACCAATGTTCATCTTCTATATTTTTCCCTATATCCTTCATCCAAGTAATCATCACAGATTTAACTACTTCATCTTGCTCATAATCCTCCAACAGGAACCTATATAACTTCTGTATTAATGTATCATTTGAGGATAACCAAATCTTGTCCAGTTCATTATTTTGATGAGACCAACAAGCTTTTCAAGGTATGAGCTTCCAAGAGTTAAAGGGCCCTTTGTCAGATACAAGTAGGAATGGAAATCTCTTCTTATATCCCAGTCAGAAGGTGGGAGGGGTGTTGCAAAGAAAATGAGTCATGACGCAAAAGGCCAGAAAATTACAGATGCTATATTATGAATTAAAGAACTACAGATGCTAATTTTCTGCCCCTGTGCATTTCTCCCTTGCTCTAATCAAGCTGATTACATTCTGCATTGTACCTTTGGTGCATATGGTAAAATGTGCAGGCATGAATTCATTTCATGTTATGCTGTGAATGCTTTTCCTACATGGAAGTGGTATCTGTGTGTGAAAACAGCTCACACAGGACGGCTCTAAGTGTGGCAAAGTAAGAGGTTGTGCAACTCTTTCCTCTCTATAGTGCATAACTATGTACATCATTACGGTCTGTTGCCTCTGCCATCTGAACCTGCATATAAACCGACCAGGCACAGAACATCTCATAGCACCTGAATAACAGTTGCTTGATGTATGCATCATGTCTTGTTGTGGAAATATTTTCAATCTGCCTACTTGGTCAACCCTATCCATATAAAAGTTACATCCCACATAACTAATTCCTGTCTATTTAACACCATCCTTTCTTGCTCACAGGCCCTTGTTTATCATATGATAATTCTGCCTGAATGCATGAAATCTGTTATCAAAGATAAGCTACAATGGAAGAATCTCTTGAGTTTATCAAGAGATGTGTTTATCCCGTCATGTGAATTAGCCTCAAATATACAAAAAAAAATCTGACTTCTTTAAAGCACGTTCACAGTTTACACCGGTGTTTTAGCAACTTTGACTGTGAAGATTAGAGGAGCTAAACATTTCTTTCGCTTTCATAGGTGCCCTTTGGTGGCTAAAGCTGAAATCCTATGCACATTGAGTTTGAAAGTAAGCCTTATTGTACAAAATTTGACTTTCCCCTGCAAGTAAACATGCCTTGAACTGGCTTTCATGCATTAGGAGGAGGAATGTCCCCTTTTGCTGAGTTCCCTCTCCTCCATCAAAGCTTTGAAATCAGCCCAAATGTGGCCTTGAATTATCAGTCTGGGGAATTTGGGGTCTTTCCAAACACGCAACTTTTAAAACCTTATAGAGCTGCTGGAGCAAGTTTGCAAATTCTGTGTGCTGGATGCCATTCAGACATGATGAGGGTGGCTGCTTTTTCCTGCTTCTCTTCTCCCATGAGTATGAATAATGAAATCCAAAATTGCTCAATCAATGTGACTAATTTGTGTGTGTGCAATAGTTTCCAATCCACTTGTCACATTTAGCACCGACACCTTACCAGCCTCTACTATCTATAAGATGCCTCCGCTAGCTATAAGAACAGCTTTTGGTTCACAGCAGAGCTGTTAACTTACAGACAGTTCATATCTGTCTACATCTGCAGTCTCTGTCATGCAACCCATCCAGGGACTCCAAGGCTTTAAATATTATCGCTTGTGGTTTATTAGCTTGCTTTCAACTTGAATTTCCAGGCTCCACCAGTGTCAGTTGCTCTTGCTAGTCACCCACACTATTTGTGTCACTAGCATGTGGCAACACCAAAGCCTCAGCCAGATTTATTTATTTTTTTAAGGAAGAAGGGGGAATTACAGCTTGCAAGCAAAGCAAATGTGATCCTCACAAGCGATAACAGAAGAAACCTATTGTGAAGAAAATCAATTCCATTTTATATTCTGAAAAGCACAGAACAGCATGAAAGACTGAGTAAAAACTACAAAAAGTGATGTGTTCATCATGAAGATCTTGTTTTCCTGCAATAAGAAAACAGCAAGTGAAACAATACCAGTCTTATGTTGCGCCATCTATTCACTCAACGCATATGTAAAAGTACTTCAACTTGTACACCCCTATGACAGGCAGCATAATGAGCCCCTCCCCAAGCCTGGAACTAGCCTGATGTGTCATACTAACCTGTGTGCCTCAGAGGGTTCTGAGCTTTTCCCAGAGCACACTCAATTTACGTAAGTCTTGGTCAGGCCTACCGGACATTGCTATTGCCCCTCTTCAACTCAGGGCCACTCTGCACACAGTGCTGGGGACCAACATCGGGAACCCCAGATAATACAGTGGCAAAAAAGCAGCTACTAGAGAGGCTGATATGGATTGGAGCCATGGAGCTGGGCATGGACAGTTGCCTCCCCCATCCCGCAGACCATTTTTCCAATTAGAAATGCTCCCTCAGGGCTGCTTTATGTTGTTTCTTCCAAGGACTTAAAACAGCTGGGGAAGAAAATTTCATGTCAGGAAGAAGAAGAAGAGAAGAAGAGATTGGATTTATACCCCGCCCTTCACTACCCAAAGGTGTCTCAGAGCAGCTTACAAACTCCTTTCCCTTCCCACAACAGACACCCTGTGAGGTAGGTGGGGCTGAGAGAACTCTGACAGAAACTGCTCTTTTTCAAGAACAGCTCTTATCAGAACTACGGCTTGCCCAAGGTCATCCAGCCAGATGCAAGTGGAGGAGTGGGGAATCAAACCCGGTTCTCCCAGATTAGAGTCCGCGCACTCAACCACTACACCAAACTGGCTCTCATGGGTGGGGAGGACATTTTGGGAAAATAATAAGAGAAATGGGTTAAGTGCCCCATTTTCACTCTTCCAGCCTACCCCTTAAAATCACAGTCATAGAAGCTGCACTCCATTTTTTAAAAAATGTTCTTAAAGGAATCATGAAAATGTTTACTTCTTCCAATACTTTATGAAGATACGAGTTCAATGAGAAGTAAAATAAAATGAAAATTGATCTTGTATGTTCAGGCTATTGGCAACTTGTCTGGGTCTGTTGGTCTTTAGAACAAAGAATATCTCTGTTAAGAAACGTACAAATAACTGGGCCTCACCAGTGGAGATGGCTGCAGGGTCATATTTCTCAAGTCCTTCAGAGACAAATTAAAAAGTGAAAAATGCAGCAAGTCAAAATATAAAAACTAGAAAGTAAGCCATTTCCCTCACAAACCAAGCCTCACCAAACTCTTGTAAGGCTAGTAAAATATATGACTTGCTGGGAAAGAGCTGTTTACAATAAAATAACTCTACAGGAAAAAAAAACAGTGCAGGAAGCAGAAGTGCAAAATAACTTCTCTGTTATATTCAAGCCACCTTCGGTGAGACATTCCAGGTTCATACAATAACTGTGAAGCTACAAAGATAAATCTGCTGCTAGGTGCCAGGAAGACAAGGCTAGTGGAAACTTGTTGCTGGCTTTTTCAAGGCATCTCAGGAATCTCTAGGATGGTAATATTTGGCTCCTTTCAGTGCCACAGGTTTATAAGATTTGTATTTATGGAATCCACAAGTCTTGTTGCAATTAGTTGGATGGGCTTAAAAACAGCACTTGGGAAATTGTGCCGGTGACTTCATAAATATTCCTGCAGTTCTCCAGACTTAAAAAGCATTGTTGTAACAGGAATGTTTTACAAATTCTGGGATCAAAAACCCTTCCTTTCAGAGAAGATTAAAGGCACTTACAAAATGATTCATGCTCTAAAAAAAACCCTGGAAACTGAACGTTGTTTCCCTTCTCAGTTTTCATGAATGGCCCAGGCCAGCTTAATCTCCTCAGATCTCGGAAGCTAGGTAAGGCTGGCCCTGGTTAGTACTTGGATGGGAGACCACCAAGGAAATCCAGGGTTGTTAGGCAGAGCCAGGTAATGGCAAACTACCTCTGAATGTCTCTTGCCTTGAAAACCCTGTGGGGTCACCATAAGTCAGCTACAGCTTGATAGCAGTTTCCACCACCAAGTACCAAGCAGTAAAGAAGTAGTACTTTCTCACATTAAGTAGTACTTTCTCACTTTCTCAGTCCAGTTTCCGTCTGGGTCACGGGACAGAGACGGCTCTGGTTGCCCTCACGGATGACCTCCGAAGGCACCTGGATCGAGGGGGAACAACAGTATTGCTGCTGTTAGACCTGTCAGCTGCGTTCGACATGGTTGACCATCAGCTGCTGGCCTGCCACCTCGCCGACATTGGAGTCCAGGGACTGGCCTTGCAATGGCTTGTCTCCTTTCTCCAGGGTCAGGGACAAAGAGTGGCGCTTAGGGGATCAGCTGTCCCGAAGGCACGCACTGGAATGTGGTGTGCCCCAAGGGGCAGTGCTGTCCCCAATGCTCTTTAACATCTATATGCGCCCTCTTGCCCAGATTGCCCGGAGGCATGGGCTGGGTTGTCACCAGTATATGGACAACACCCAGCTCTATCTGTTGTTGAGCGGGCAGTCCGACTCTAACCGGAAGATCTAGACCAGGCATTGCAAGCTGTGGCTGGTTGGCTTAGGCTGAGCCGGCTGAAATTGAATCCAACGAAGACGGAGGTCCTGTGCCTGAGTTGGAGCAGTCCGGGGGTAGGGATCCCACTCCCGACCTTAGATGGGGCGCCATTGGTTCCAGCGATGGAGGTTAGGAATCTGGGAGTGCTCCTAGATGTCTCCCTAACAATGGAGGCCCAGGTAGCAGCCACTGTCAAGTTGGCCTTTTATCACCTCAGGCTGATCAGGCAGTAGGCTCCCTTCCTCGAATGCAACAACAACAACAGTGATTCACGCATTGGTCACCTCGAGATTGGCTTACTGTAATGCTCTCTACATGGGGCTGCCCTTGTCCCAGATCCAGAAGCTGCAGCTAGTGCAGAATGCAGCGGCGAGGCTGCTGTTGTGTCTTCCTGTGCGGGGACACATCCAGCCCACCCTAAAAGCACTGCACTGGCTGCCTATAGCATACTGGATCCGGTTCTAGGTGCTGGTTATCACCTTTAAAGCCCTTTATGGCCAGGGACCTGAATACCTGAGGGACCGCCTTTCCCCATATGTCCCTCAGAGAGCTGTTGGGGACCCAGAATCGGCTGGTCCTCCCGAACATTAAGGAGGCCAGGCTAGCGATAACTAGGGCTAGGGCTTTCTTGGTGGCAGCTCCGCTCTGGTGGAATGAGCTCCCAGAGGAGATCAGGGCCCTGCGGGACTTGTTACAGTTCCGCAGGGCCTGTAAAACGGAGCTCTTCCACCAGGCTTTTGGAGCCACCACCACCACTGCCACCATCGATATCTGACAGCTTATGAAGAGCAAGCCCGACTATCTGGGTCCCACAATTGCAGCTCGAGCCGACTGCCCGGACATTTGAGGAATATGAAGAAGCTGATTGTACGCCAAGGACTGAACACTAGCACTTTAATATGTTGTAATATTTATAGTTTTAAATTGTGTATTGATGGCTTTTATACTGTATATTTTATTGTTACATTGTAGTGTTTTATACTGGTTGTGTAAGCCACCCTAAGCCGGCTTTGCTGGGAGGACGGGGTAAAAATCTAATAAATAAAATAAAATAAGCAAACATATCATTTGGCCTCCCTGAACCCACATTTTGCTTTGGTCTTTAAGCCTAATCTGCTGCTTCTGCGAATCAGAAGTAACACTGAAGATGAGGATAGTCTAAAAGTAGTGGGCAACTATCTGACCACTGATCTCCACGTTTCCTTAAGCATATATGTTTTTGATTGATCTCAGATGGCTTAAATAAAATAAAATTTTAAATTTGTTATTCATTCATTCATTTAATTTGTATCCCGCCCTCCCTGCCAAGGCAGGCTCAGGGTAGCTTACATAAAACATATTAAACATTAAAACACAAAATTAAGTAAAGCCACACCAATACACTTTTAGAACACAGCATAAAGTGCTAGCGCTGTGCACAGGCAACAGCAGACGTTAGCAGCATCTGGCCATGACATGTTAATGGTGATAGTATGTCAGTTGTAAAGGCAAGAATTGGGCAGCCAGGTCAAGTTTCATCACATGACAGACACTGGAGACTATTCTTGGGACAGGAAATCCAGAAATAGGTCATGCAGATACATGGACAATGTTAGGACCAGGGAGGATGGGGAGAAGTCTGTATACTGGAAACAAGGATACAGCTGTATAGTGGTGGAGCATGTTGAGAGGTCTGTGATGTCTGCAACTGCAAGGTTTTCAAGATGCTTCTCTTAATATTTTTTATATTAGTCATTCTGTGTTTCTGAAAACAATACTACCAGGGAGCAGTTAATATCTTCATGTAACCCATGAACAGTCATGCTTCCCCCCCCCCCCTTCATCCCACACTTCATCAATCCCAGGGGTCATTTCCTGCAGGAGCACACAGGAGCGGAGCTCCGGCAGTAAAGAACCCAGGGGGCGGGCACATACTCCCAGCAGCACTCAGTCAGAGCAAGAAGCAGTCAGGTAAGTTGCAGAGACCCCCCCCCGCCGCCCAAAACAGTCCAGTGGCACCTTTAAGACCAAGTTTTATTCAGGTACGAGCTCTCCCTCCTCTGCAAGGACAGATCTGTACCTCCTGTCCCCCCAATAGCTAGCAATCCAAAACAGTCCAGTGGAGCCTGAGTGGTGGGTGTTGTCCTCTGACACACTTCCAATGATGTCAGGGGGTGTGGCATATGCAAATAAGTTATGCTAATGAGCTCCTGCACCTCTTTTTCTACGAAATGACCCCTGATCATTCCCATATGGAATTCCCCTTTGAGAACAAATTGAGGTTGTTGTATCAACTTGGCCTGCAGATTGCCAGCTCCTTGTTCCCCCTGCAGAGCTGCAACTCCACCCCCGCCTACATGTCACATAAAGACCTAAGAGGACTGGGAAGAGAGAGCTGTTTCTTGCCTTCATCTGCAGATTGTCACCTTTTCCAAGTTATGTTTCCTTGTTTTTAACTTTTGAATTTCATAGCTGACTTTTTGTTTCTGTGGGTGGTTTCTTGCTGGTGTACTTTCCCCCCCCCTCCAGTTTTTTTTTGGGGGGGGGGGAATTGGCAACAGGAATGTGAACAAAATACGTTTTGATATACTGACATTATAAGTAATTACACTCAACCTAGATTACTTCATGCCTTTGATGTTTGTTAAACTGCTCTGAGTCCTGTGTTCCAGAATAAAAGCAGCATATAAATATGCTAAATAAATAAAAAGAAAAATTAAATTCCCCACCTGTCACCCAAATAATTAAACCATGCAGTATCACTTTAAAGCTTCTACAGTCATGTGTGACAAAGTATTTAAGGTCAGGCCATCTCTTTTCTCTTGCTGTGCTTTCGCTTTCTTTTTTAGTCTCCAATAAAAACCCAGATGTGCTTAAAATGGCAGCCAGAATGCAAGTCCCCCTCCCCAATATTTCTATAGTGTCTGGTAGGGGTGTGCCCACACAAAAAATAGTATTTCTAGGTTCGGGTAAATCAAACCTGAAAAATACCAGCATATACCGATATTCCTGAATCCCAATATTGGTATGATACTGGGATTTGAGAAATAATCGGTATTGCTGAATTTAATTGGCAAAGCTCCCTTTACATGGCAAGAAGCCATTAAACCCCTCTGTTTTGCTCCCCCATCTCCAGAGCGGGGGGGGGGGAGCGAAAGGGAGCACTGATATGGCTTCCTCCCATTTAAACCAAACAGTGGCAGGTCCACCTGTCAGCTGATCGGTTTAAACCCTTCCTTTCACTCACTGAGGCATGCCGCCACCACAGCACAACTCAGGGAGGGAAGGGGAGTTTAAATGCTTGACTTCCAGAGCATTGCTGCCACTGTGGCCCAGCTCTATGAGTAACATGGGCAGCTTGGCTTTGCAAAAGCCATTTAAAGGGAACTTTCCTGTTAAATGGCTTTTGTAAAGCCAAGCCATGCATGAGGAACCTGGAAGTGGTGCAAGTTCACCCGGAAAGTGGTCCTTAAAGTAGTCCTTAAACCTTGTTCTAGAGTTAATGGTTGCCTGATCTTAGGGCAAGTCCACGTATTACCAACTACTTTACAGTGTTAAATAAAACAAATGTGTGCTGATGGGCTACACGCAAATTTTATCAACAGAACAAAAAGCAGCTCCCCAGGGCCTTATCAGGTTGGGGAAATGCTATTTTTGGGGTATTTATTTGGCTCAGTGGTTAAGATGCTGAACTGCAGACCGGAAGGTCTTTAGCTCAGCAGTTTGAGACCCGAGTGTTGCATGATGGAGTGAGCTCCCGTCTCTGGTCCAAGCTCCTGCCAACCTAGCAGTTTGAAAGCAAGAAATTGCAAGGAGATAAATAGGTACTGCTTCAGTGGGAAGGTAACAGCGTTCCGTGCACCTCGGCATCTAGTCATGCCGGCCACATGACCATGGAAATGTCTTTGGACAGCGCTAGCTCTTCGGCTTGGAAACAGAGATGAGCACCACATCCCTAGAGTCAGATTTGACTGGCTTTCAAGCAAGGGAAACCTTTACCTTTACCTTATACCAAATGCACATACCTAGAGGTTAGGGATGTGTAGGGAGGAAACAATTCGATTAAATTATCAGGTATTATATCTCTAGCCCATAGAATGTGCTCTGCCAAATTCCAGTGTGCCATTTTCATAGACCAACAATATTTTTGCTTGAAGAGTGGGCATATGGAATAAATACATGGAGTGCTAGAAAGCAGCCAGTGTAGTATTTCTGGGTCCAACGATGAAGACCACCATAATGGGGAATGGCTTAAAACATAAAAAGTGATATCCAGTGCTGTTCTAAGCGGAGTAACACCTTCTAAACCCATTGACTTTGATGTACGTAGAAGGGTGTAATTCTGCTTAGGATGGCTCTGTTAAATATCTTGCACAGTAGTCCTTAAACCTTGTTCTAGAGTTAATAGTTGCCTAATCTTACACTGTTAAAATAGGACAAATGTGTGCTGATGGGCTACATGCAAATTTTATCAACAGAACAAAAAGCAGCTCCCCAGGGCCTTATCAGGTTGGGGAAATGGCATGGAGAGCACTGTAGGCCTAAGGCCTCTTCTTAGAGTTGCCAACCTCCAGGTGGGGCCTGGGGATCTCCCGCTTTTACAACTGATCTCCAGCTGCCAGAGATCAACTCCCCTGGAGAAAATGGCTGCTCTGGTGGACTCTATGGCATTGTACCATGCTGAGGCCCCTCCCCTCCCCAAACCCCGCCCTCTCCCGGCTCCACCCCCAAAGTCTCCAGATATTTTCCAACCTAGACCTGGCAACCCTACCTCTTCTCCTCATGCATCATGGTCCTTCTTCAAATCAGGCCCCCATGACCTGAGAAAATCAGAACTCACTGGGAGCTCCACACGTAGAGCATCTGGCACACCTCTGGTTTGACAGGACCCAGGGCAGACCCAGAACCAATGTAACGTGGTTAGGCCCTTAGCCTAAATGCTATAACGTTATATTCTGAGGAATGTGTTTAATATAGAACTATAAAGGGCTGAATTGGATGGGAAACAAAAAGTTGTACTTTAGGGCTGCCAACTCTGAGATAAAAATTCCTGGAGATTTGGGGTAGAGCGTGGGATAGGGTTGCCAAGTCGGGTGTTGCGCCGCAGCGGGGGACTCCCGGCTGGCGTCTGAAGCTCGCACACGCGCGCCACACGCACATCACCAGGAAGTGACATGACAACGCCGGGCACGCTGGGGGCGGGGCCACGACCATCCAAGGGAAAACCATAGTTTCCCCTCAGATGACCGTGGCCCCGCCCCCAGTGTGCCCGGCGTGGTCGCGTCACTTTTGGGTGACGCGCATGTCGGGGTGGGGCTCCCCCGGGGCCTGATCCCCCGGCGGTGGGGAACGGGCCTCCCCCCCGGGGGGACTTGGCAAGCCTAGTGTGGGAAGGGACCTCTGGTGGAAATAATGCTCCAAAGTCCACCCTCCAAAGCAGCCATTTTCTCCAGGGGAACTGATCTCTGTCATTTGGAGATCAGTTACAATTCAGTGGGAATCTCCATGTCTCCTCTGGAGGTTGGTAACCCTAACTGTCTCTGTGGACACCAAAGGAAACAATTTTAAACTTTTTTTAAAAATCTAAACATAACAAATACAAATGGGAAATAGAGCCAGTGTAGCATAATGCAGTAGTCAGCGTGTTAGAATAAGACCCAGATTCAAATTCCCACTCAGCCATGAAAATCACTGGGTGATCTCAGGCCTAATCTCTCTCTTAGACCAAACCACCTCTCAGAGTTGTTGTGAGTACAAAATGAGGAAAATCACGTGTGCTACCATAAGCTCTTTGAAGAAAGGTAAAAAAAAAAAATGATAGATACAAATATTAGATGGGGCGGGATTTGGTAAACAACAAATGGACGATCCGCTAAGTTAGTTAAAGCTTCCAAAGCCTTTTATTGCTGTTATTGTCAGCACACAGTGTGGACAGACAAAACCCGCCTTTTTTGCTCACTCTTGCCCCAAAGCCTCCTTTATCGGCTTAAACCAGCCAGCCTTGCCCCTGGCCATGTCCCCACTGGCTGGCAGTCTGCTAGAGATAGGATAAGTAAGCTGAGGAACAGGCTGGCGCTGCAGTGCTGCCAATTGTCAGCACTCTGGAGTCTCTTTTGGCTTAATCACTGTTGTACTGAATGTGCTTACAGCAGTGGGGAGGAAGTCTCTGAGGACTTGCTGTTTTGCACATAGGGGGGGGGGGGATTTAAAAAGAAAAACATGGAAAGCCAGCCAGCACAGCCAGAAAGTGCTGGCAGCAGGCAGGGATCTCCTGGCAACAATAATTAAAATTATTAAAAATTAAATCATAAGATGAAGGAAGATTGCTAGGAAGAAGAATGCAATATAAGGGAGCCAGGGATAAGACAGACAGACGGATGGACAGATAGATGGACTGACTTGTTCAAGGAAGCCACGGCCCTCAGTATGCAAGACCTGAGCAAGGCTGTTAACAAGAGGACATTTTGGAAGTCATGAATTCATGGGGTCACCATAAATTGGAAGTGACTTGACAGCACTTAACATACACAGCACTCAACCACCTATTTGCAGCTGTCATTGTGCATGTGGGACATTATTATAGTCCTTCCTCAACAGTTTCCAGTTTGAGACTCAGTGTTTTTAATCCGATTTCTCTAATGTTTATATGGCTTGTATCCGTGGAAGAGGCCTGTCATATCAAACTTCACAGCAATAAGACACAGGTGGGGTGATACTCACCTCTCCTGTGCCAACCTTTAATGGGATGAGACACTCCTCCCCTTTGCCCGATCTGTGAGACGACGAGGCTCTCCTCAACACAGCTGGGACTTGACTCACCTCAGCCAGGCTGGCCCTACAAGACATAAGACTTGCTTCCTCTTGCCTGGTCCTGTGCAAGATTCTCCTTGGTTCAAGCAACCCTACATAGGATGATACATGCCTCACCTTGGCAAGGCGAGCCCCACCTTGGCAAGGGCTCAGCACTGGCCAGCCCTTTGTTCTTTGGAGGCATAGCCAGGGAGGCGTGTAGCCAGCGAGGGTGCATTGCCCTTTTTTCTGGCCATTTTGCATTCCTAGTTTTTGCTCCTAGTTTTGCATGCAGCTTAGGAACAAAATACCTCCTGGTTTACAATGAGCCATAATTTTAAGTCCCTTTCTCATGACAAACTATGGTATGTTACCATGTTGAATTGGAATCATCTGAGAGACTGCCCAGAATTATACTTAGTACTGACAGTGTCATCCTAAGCTGATATACAATCTTCCAAGCTGTCACGGCGCAGGTGGGGTGTCACCTGACGCTGCCACCACTCTGGATTTAGGTTCCCTTGAAAAGGCCCAGAGTACCCTCCCAAGACCTTCAGCTCCCTTTTGGCTGAATAATAGGCGTGAGAACCAGGCAGAGTGAAACAAGAAAAAGGTTTATTTTATAGGAGGTCAAACAACAAGGTGCGGAATAATAACAGTAAGTGGGTGAAAAGAAATCAAATGCCCCAACGCGTCTAAATATACAATGTCCCTAGTTCACTATCTCAAGTGGCCTGTCAGGATGAGGGTCTCTCCCCTGGAGCAGCCTTCCTTCTGGCTCTGCCCTCTGGAAGAAAGAACAACTCTTCCTGCTGCTCCAGAACTTTTATTCCAAGCCCTCTTCTTTTCCTATTGGTCCATTTTGGCTTCAAAACCTCCCAGGGGCTTCTGGGAGTTGTAGGCCCAGCCTCACCTACTGCTAGCCAGGCTCCTTGGGCCTAGTAGGCCTCTGGTGGCACAGCCCAGATCATGACACAAGCCCATTGAAGTCAACTGTCTTAAAGAGTATAGCTCTGTTAAGGATGCCGAATCTTTGAACTTTTTGAAGTCCATCTTTCTAGCAAACTCATATGGCACCACACTGGACACACTGTTTAAACTCTTATTATAGTTTTTATCTAGGCACCATTTTAAGTTAGTGTTTCTAACAAAAGAAAATATTTTAAAATAGCTATTTTAGAGAAGTACAATTCCCAACAAATTCAGCTTTTATCCTTCTCTTGCTACATACTGTTCTGGGTGGATCATGAGCAAGTTAACTTTATGCAAGAGGTGACTGCCACCTACTCTCTTTGTATAAAAAAAGGCTTAAAAGGCAGGACCAAACTTACATTTACCACAGTGGGATTTTGGGCTACTCAGTAAAACACTTGACTGAGTTGTTGGTTAAGCCTGTAATTTGAAGAATCTTATATTCTTTTTCTTCCTGTTTTAGATTATGTCTTCCTTTCAAAAATAAAAGCATGCTTCCTAGGGTACGTTTTGTTTAGAAAGGATACAATACTTACAGTAGGAAATGTACAAAATGTACATCATGTTCTAGCGGATTTTTTTTCTGACCTAGAATAAAATGTGTAAAGTTGGCTACAATCTTGAAAAAAAGTGTTGATTTACATTATTTCTTAGTTGTAAGTTAGTAAATTTAGACAAATAATTGGCACCTTGTTTATGTATATATAAATAGAATAGTAATGTTTATCTTTAATAATCATTATTAGTACTGCTAATCATGATTACTACTACTAAGTCAATAATAATAATTAATACTACTATGATGGTCCACAAATGTGGGATACTAAGGTATTGTTTTTTCCTGAAGTGAGCTTCAGAAAGGAGTTAGTCCATTTTTCAACATACTCAACGAAGGGGGTGGTCTACCTTTTGATCTGTAGTTGTGGACTGAAGTATGTAGGTCAATCCACATGAGCACTAAAAACACGTGTAGTGGAGCACAAGTCTCACCTCAGGCACAGATGTATGGACGCTTCACTTGTACCACATGTTTTAGAACAAAATCATAGTCCTGAGGACTTTAAATGTGTAACGCTTGAAGTAATTCGTCCCAAACCTTATGAGATTGTTGACATGCGGAAGATCGTGTTACAAAGGGAGGCGTACTGGTGTTTTAGGCTTAACACCTGCCAACCAGCTGGACTCAATGTATCATTAGACTTAGCTAGTTTTTTGTAGTACTTAGGTAAATAGTAGTAATCGGGTGATTCTCGTTTCTTAATGTATACTGTTCTATATCAGTAAGAATGTGTGGAGTTTTCACCAGCTATTAGTGATCTGGCAACGTAGGGTTTCTGTCAGTTTGTCCCCTTTTAAGTGTAGGTTTCCTTAGAATGCTGATTGAGTGTGTAATTAGAGCTATGAGCTTGAGGTACCTTTAAGAAATGAATATAAAAGACTTGGGTAGTGAACACCTGATAAGGCTGATTAGCCCGCATTTATACTATGGTCTGACATGTATCAGGAATGAACACTACAAACGTTTAGGGTAAGAATTGTTTTTATTGGAATAGTTAAATAACCTTGTTAAATGTATTATGAAGAAAGTAATGTTCAGGACCAGAGTAACTTGATATGAAATTTTATTGTAGAATTGTGAAGAATCCATTGGGAATGTCTGTGACTCTGTGAGGGCACTTCTTTTTGTATGTATTTAACTTAATGAAATTACAATTACATATATAGTTTTAATTGCAGCTAGGTATACTGTTCTGAAATAATTATAAGAATGTTTTTTGTCAGGAGTTATGATGTGTGAAGAAGTCGTCATGAAACGGAACACCAACTCCGGGGAATTTCGTCCATCTATTTATCATCTGTATAAAACAAAAATGTTACTGTTATTGTGTATTTTGTATACACTTGAAGAGTATTGTTATTACAATCACTGATTGCACATTTGCAGTAGTTCTATTGATTCTAAGTTCATGGTTCATGGCATGCCGGGTTCATGACCCATAAACTGTCACAAACGTTTAGGCACCAAACTGGTTTGGTTGAGGTTGTGACATGGTAGAACAGCCCCCCTGATGTGCTAGAGACACCAGACTCACAGGGGATCTCCAGCTGATTCTCCTCTACCTGCCCTACAAGGTTGGTGAGGATTGGATTTATGGGGTCCGAATTATGGCCTCCCAAAGAATGTGGCCCCAGGAAAGTGCTTTCTGGGGAAATGACAGGCACAGGTTCAGTAGTCTATAGTAGTGTATAGAATGGATCATGTGCAAACTAGAGGCATCAAACTCACAGGGGACCTCTCCTGATGCTCTTCTACATGCCCTCCAAGTTATGTGCAGATTGAATTTAGGGGTCTGAGCTTGCCCCCCTCAAAGAAGATGCCCCCAGGAAAGTGCTTTTGGGGAAAATGTCAGAAGGTCCAAAAGAATATAGACTGGACACCTGAAGCTCTGCACACCAAATCACAGAGAACTTCACCCTGCTGCTTGCTCCTCTCCAAGTTTGGATGTGGGTGACATTTCTGGGGTCTCAGTTACAGACCCCCATAAAGGTCTCCCCTGTGTTCTCTCTGGAAAAGACAGCTGCCGTTACAGGAGCCTATGGAACAGCTCAGGAACCATCTGGTGACACCAAACTCACAGGAAAACTTCACCTGGGCAGACCCCCCGTGTCAGACACAGGAAGCAAGGCAAGCATCCCCTTTATGCTTGCAGCCCCCCAAGTCCCCAAAGGCAGATTCTGAAGAACAGAAAGGCAGATATCCCCAGAGTTTCAACAGGGGCTCCCCAAAGTAACCCCATGGCTTGGGAGGCACTCAAGGTGCCATGGGTGGGACATCAAGGCAGGCCACCCTCCAAGATGTCATTCCCCCAAGGCTACCAACAGTGGCATCCAAAATGGTTATGTGGAGGGCCCAGGAAGCAGTCACTTACCTCATAAGCAAGATGATAGCTGTAGATGGCCAACCGTAGCCTTTTGCTGGCTGCTGCAACACTTGACTCCCTGGTACTCTGTCTCCTTGCCGAGGACCATAAGCCAATGAGTCTTGCCCGTCATGCACCACTCCAGTGTGGCAATGGTCAAGGCTCAGTTCTCCAGAGAGAGAGCTTTCTGCTCTTCATTAACCGCCAAGAACTGATCGAAATTTGTGAAAGTTCATGGCAGTTCTTCAGTTCACAAACATTGCTTCAAGAACCATGAACCACAAGCAAGCCGAAATTCATAACAAGCTTTAGGTAGTCCGCCAGTTCATGCCCATCCCTACCGGAGAATTCAGTAGCAAATCTACCCCTATTCAGCAGGCATAACGTGAGAGAGGAGAATGAGCTATCAGTATCATGTCTCAAAACCCAACCACTATATACCACATCGTGTAAGATCATGTAGTCCATCTATTTATAGGGACCATTTGAGGCATGTTCATATGAGGAGAAGATGTCATATTTCCATCTAGTAAGTACAAGCCTGATGCAGATCCTGGGAACAGCAAAGAATGATGTGTAAACCAATTTTGTACTTCTAGTATCATAGGAGTGCCTTCAAAAGCTGGTCCTGGAAAACTGTAAGCATGGAAGGCTTTGTATCTTAGCTGTGCTTTTGACACAGTCATGGGTACACTGACAATACCACAGGTACTTAATTTATCCATACCAATTTACAAGCAAAATGGGTATAAGCCCTTCCAACATCATGGTGCTCATTAAGGAAGTGACTTGCCATAAACGAAAATGGTTATCAGCCATTAGCCTGAACAGTGAGCACGTTTTGGTGCCATTAAGAACTGAACGGAAGCACTTTCTGTTTAGTCTATACTTTTCACAGTACAGTTACATAGACTTCCTTGTCACTAAGGCAAATTATGCCTGTTACTTATGCATCACTCAGGCAACAAAGTAATAAGCAAACGACAGACAGGTTACCAGTCTCCTTTCCACTGGAAAACAAGTTAATGTTTTAAAGCTTGAAAACCAGATTTTCCCTTACAAAATTGCCCTTGGGAATTGCATTTGTAGCCTCATAAATCCAGAGCCTAGGTACTCAATCCCAACTCTGTTAGAGTTAGTTCTAAATAAGGGCTGAGGCAAAATAAAACAACAGAACATAAGACAAATACATCACCACTTTTAAAAAGACTTTCAAGTTCAATTGCCCATGTTTAGTTTGATCCTCTCATTCTTTTACTTCACTGAATTCCTTTGATTGAATGTTTACATTCTTCAATAACTAGATGAAGAGTTCTGTTTCTTTCATACTCCACACTGAGCTAGGTTGTACATATTTAGCCCTTTCTCATCTAGTTTCTCTACCTTTAATCATTTTTATTGCCATTCCATGTCCAGTTGGTCTCCATCTTTCAAGAAATAAAGTTTCCAGAGTCAAATAAGTCATACTAGGAAGGATCTCATCTTAGCACTACAGGCAGGGAGCCTTACTTCATGGATAACTTTCATTATTACAGTTTTATCAGTGTTTTGGAATTGTTGAATAAATCTAGAAAGATTTATAGTGATACAGGCTTCATAGATGCTGCAGAGATTTAAGGAAGCTGCTTAAGTTTTTTAAAAGTTCATACATTTTTTTTCAGTGCTGGAGATATAAGTTTTGATAGCTCATCAAGTCATTATTTTTTAATCTACATTTTAAATCAGATCTTAAGGATTTCCAAGCACTGACTACATCACAGACCAACAGTGCCATCCTAGATGTTATACCCTTTTTAGTTCATTGAAGTCAACAAGCTTAGACGGATGTAACTCTGCTCAGGAATGTACTGTATGTTCAAGGCCTTCTTCACGCTATGGTCCAGAAAACTATAGGATCACAGGCAAGGAAACTTTGCATTTCACCAGTCAAGGAATACGTAATCTTCTTAAGTTTCCTCAAAATATTAAATTTTATAACTTGTTATTTAATACAGAGCTGACATAATGTGGTGCATAGGGATGGAAATATATATGCAGTTTTGTGATTCTTTTGAGGATTTTTGTTTAATATAATATAACCACTATGCTTGCAATTTAAAGGGGAAGATTGGCACAGGACAAAGAGGCCTTATAATTATTTCCCCTGGTACCATTTTTCTGCAGAAAAATCACCAGTCCAAATTACTTTTACTCATGCTGGGAAAACTTTCAGGTTTTCAAAAGACTCACAGAACTATTCATAAGATGTAGTTCCTTCCTAAAACTGGTCTCTGAGCTAAACAGCACCCAGTCCAAATCTTGTATGTGTAACGAACTCAGTTGGTGACATTAGGAATAATATTCGCCTACCTTATGAAGTCCTATAAAGATTCTGAACATATGTGAAGCACAATCTTCAGGATGCTGTATAAATATTAGATGGCAAAACATTAAAAACTAGGTATGTAAATTTGTTTTAATGAAATTTTTTTTTGAAAAAAAAACCCACCTTCATTTAGATAAAAAAAGAAAAAGAAAAACAATGTATGAATGGATGGACGAGTGATATTCACTTAGTGGCTTGGGAGCTACATGTGGCTCTTTGACATGCCCAAAAGAGAGGACTGTACCAGTAAACAGAAGAAGAAAAGGCAAAAGAGAGAGATATGCAGTGGGGGAAAAATATTTTATTGGAATGGATGACCCTGATGCAATTTCACTTATGCTTCATCAGGGGGATCTGTAAAAATATAAGTATAGTATAACAAGACAAGTCTCAGACATTATATACACATATATTTACTTCCAAGGCAGCTTTTACCCTCAAGGACAGCTGAATTGGCAGTCTTTGCCCTGGTCTGCCCTTCTTGTGCCCCTGGGGCCCAGCTCTGCCTTTGTCTCCTGACAGCTAAAGCGCAGCCTTTGTTGGGGCTGTTCCCAGGCTCCCCTGCGTCACACCCCAGCCTGTAGGGTGCGATAGGGCTGCCAGCGGGCCCATTCTGCTGTACAACTTCCTGCCTTTCTTCCCCCATACCTCACAGCAGCGGGAACAAATGGGGAGGGGAAAATGATGCTACATGACACCACATCATTTCCATCCAAAAAATGGGAAGCAGTGTCACTGTCTCACACAGTGCTCTAGGAATCCCTCCAATCTCTAGGAATCCGGCGTGTTTCCATTCTAGGGTTGTCAAATGGGGCCGGGGGGCGGGGAATCCCCCGCTTTGGTGGCCCGATTTCTGACGTGACAGAATTGGCCCCCGGGGGAAACCCCACCCCCGCGTGCACGTCACCCGGATGTGACGTCGCACGCTGGGGGCGGGGCCACAGCCATTTGAGGGGAAAACTCAATGTTTCAACCTCAAATGGATGTGGCCTAGCCCCCCAGCGTGCGACGTCACATCCGGGTGACGTAGATACATTGCATGCATGTGCACCGAGAGGTCCCCAGGAGTCCCCCGCCGAGGAGGTGAGCACCATTTTGCAACCCTATTCCATCTCCTCCCCCCCCCCAGCTACTGCTGGCTGCCAGCCAAGGGTAATCCTAGGGTGTGACAATCTCAAAATGACAAACTGAAGGTATTCTGATAGTTATTATAAGGAGGTCAAGTACGTATAATTAAACTTGTTACAGATCACACATAGGTAGATAGATATTTCTGAAGTGCTGAATCAAAACATTAAATCATTCTCAGTATACGAGAAAGAAGGCGGGGTATACATTTTATGAATAAATATTTTTTTAAAAAGAGATTAGGATATAAACAATAAACACAAGGTCAGTTTTGTAGGAAATTATGAAACACCATGGGAGGTCAGAACATGAGACACATGCTTCTTGAAGACTGACGAAATTTGTGGCAGGGTATGAGTTTTTGTGAGTCACAGCTCACTTCTTCAGACTTTGTTAAAGGTTCTACTGGACTCTTGCTCTTTTCTACTGATACAGACAGACTAACATCAGTACCCAGCTTGGTGCTTCATGAAGTCCATCTAGTACAGAATTCTTTGTCCAACTGTGGCCTTCCAGATGACCATCACCATCAGTAATCTCTCAGGAAAGAAATTATTTCAGATGTTCAGTGGCAGCAACACAACACATTGAGGATCATATGCTGAGAATCTTATATTCTAATTTCCAACAGAGGGCGCCGTGTGCGGATGCTTATTTCCACTTACAGGAAGCTCCCTCTGGCCCAGCAGGTTTTCTTACATATTCAGTAGTCTACCAGTGCCTGCAGAAAAATCCAAAAACTAGAAAAAACCCTTCAGGGACGGCTGAATTCCCCCCAAAACCTTTTGAAATGGCCGCAGGGATCTGCTTCAGACATCAACTGTGTGAGAGAGGTTAGAACGTTCGGGGGGGGGAGAGGCTTCTAACCGGTTCTGTGAGTCAGGGTGTGGGGGAAGGGCACTTTCCAGGCCTCCTTTGGCCACCGACAGGGGATTCTGAATAAGGTTGCCAGGTCCAGGCTGGGAAACTCCTGGAGATTTGCGAGAGGAGCCTGGGGAGGACAGGGACCTCAGTGGGGTACAATGTCACAGAGTCCACCCTCCAAAGCATCCATTTTCTCCATGGGAAGTTATCTCTGTAGTCTGGAAATGAGCAGGAATTACAGGGGATCCCCAGGTCCCACCTGGAGGCTGGCATCCCTGGGCAGCACCCTCTGGGTGACTTGATACCACCTAATTTGCATGACTCAAGTAGGCCCAGCTGCTTGCTACTGTTCATCAGCAGCCACCCTATGAAAGCCGGTGCGGTGCATCAGTTAGAGCTTCAGATTAGGGTCTGTGAGACCCAGGTTCAGATCCCCATCTTGCGGTGGAAGCTGACTGGGTTATTTTGAACCAGTCACATACATTCAGCCTAGCCAACCTCACAGGGTTGTTGTGCAGATAAAAAGGAGAGAATAATGTAAGCTGCTTTGGTCCCCACTGTGGAGAAAGACTGTAATTTTTCTAGGTAGAGGCTGTGGGGGAGGGGTGTGGAGATGGAAAGTTGCAGACAGAGAGGCAGATAAAGGTAGGTTGGCTGTTGGGTGGGAAGGAAATTGTGTTGCCAACTCCAGGTTGGGAAATTCCTGGACATTTGTGGGGTGGAGCCTGGGGAGGGTGGGATTGGAGGAGGGAAGGAACTACAGATCAGTATAATGCCATAGCTGGAGGAGAAAAAGAAAAGGGGGGGCAGAAGGGAGAAAAAGTGTGAGAGAGGTAGAGGGAGACAGGAGGAAGCAAAGGTGTGAGGAATAGGATAACCATTCCGCAAGTTTCTTGTGGGTCTCCACTTGTTATATGCTAATTCCATCTGATGGAGGTAAGGAGATAACTTTTTCCTCTGCCTCTTTGCATCAATTGGGGTCATTATGGCTGCAGCCGAACAGTATCACTGTGCAGCATATTATGATTACACTGTATTTGACGCAGCATTAGTCCAAGAACCAGAAAGAATTATTATGAAGGATTTCCTCATGCCTAGATTGAAATCTTCCTAATAGCAAAAGGATTCAATAACTGCAGAAACCACAAAAGTTCCAGGATGCTTATTTTCAGAAACTTGTTTCAGCACTAGGAGACAAGATAAAGGACTACTTTGCTCTTATTGCCTTCTCTTCAGCTTTCCTTAAGTACCGTGATCGCTAGTTTGAATAAGCATTGCAGACTCTGTAATATAAAGGGTAGAATATGATAATCTATATCCGTCAGCCTTCACTTCAAAATGCAAAGTACAACTTTCTCCTCTTTCATTTACTTAGAAACAGGAAACAGGGTAATTAGCCAAAAGAACAAAGATGCACTAGAAAACTGTAGTTGTCATATAATAGGCCATCAGCAATTCAAAGCAGATCTCTCCAACTACAGTATGTGAAATGGCAGACTATAGAGCATGATCCGGGAAAATTTAGTTCAGTTCGTGGTTCATAGTGTGCCCGGTTTGCAAACCACGAACTGTCACAAATTTTTAGCCATCAACAAACTAGTTCAATTTGTGAGGTTATGTGGTAAAATGCCCCCCCCAATCATGCTAGAGACACCAAACTCACAGCGGATCTCTGGCTGACTCTCCTCTACCTGACCTCCAAGTTTGGTGAGGATTGGATGTACGGCGTCCAAGTTATGCCACCCAAGAAGGTGCACTTTCCTGGGGGCACCCTCTTTTGGGAGGCCATAACTCAGACCCTGTAAATCCAATCCTCACAAAACATTGAGGTCAGATAGAGGAGAGTCAGCCAGATATCCCCTGTGAATTTGGTGTATCTAGCTTGTACAGGATCCATTGTATACACTCCTGAACCTGCACTTGTCAAAATGACCACCTGCCATTGACAGGTGGTTATTTTGACAGGCTCAGGTTCAGGAGTGCACAGAATGGATCCTGTGCAAGCTAGAGACATCAAAGTTGTAGGGGACCTCCCCCAGATGCTCCTCTACATGTCCTCCAAGTTTCGCCCCTTGCTGCTTTGAAGTTTCGTAAACATTTCGATTGAGCAGAGACTGTCTGGAATGTATCAATTCATGAACCACCACGAACCATCACAGACTCCCATGAACTGCTGGAAAGTTCATGGAAAGTTCATGCCAGCTGACCTGCCATGAACTTTACGGACCACAAACCGGCCAAAAATTCATCATGAACTTTAGTTTGTGAGCCAGTTCGTGCCTATCCCTATTTTAGAGCAGCTCCAAGAGCAGTATTTACTAGTGAAGAAGAGTCCTCCTCTTCCCGCTAACAGTGCTGCTGTTTTGTTAACACTTTGAGCTGGTGATGTGAACTCCGATCACCCATGTGCACATCAAGAAGTATTTTTCCCAACAGATTATGAGAAGGAAGGGACTGGCTTTTACTGTCATCAGCAGCACTGTCTCTTATTTAGGTGTTGTGTATTCAGCTGCCTGCCTGCACATGGAAAACAGGAAGGGGATAACAGAAGCAGAGAAAATCAGTTAATTGACCCCTCCTTGCCTTAAGGTGATTACTAGTATGAACAAGTTCTAAAAGTGTTTAGTTAAAACACTTGAGACATTTTTGTTAATCATAGCAGAATATTCTGGGGGGGGGGGGGAATTCGCCGAATCCTTGATATTCTGTGACTTTGTTCAGGCCAAGCATGGAAATCTTAAAATAACTCAGAGAAGAAAAGTATGATTTCAGTTTTCTGGTGGAAAAAGTATGATTTCGGATTTTTGGTGACCTCTGGTAAATACTGTTCATGTGACAACAGGGTTCTTATCTGTCTTGCAGCTTGGTTGTTCCAATTAAGAATGGAGGGGAAGAAATGGAAACAAAGGGAATTCACACACGACCAGAACCAGCCGGAACGTGTGGGCAGTATAGGCAAGGGTTGGGTATAGCAAGTGGGACTCAAGAGGAGTAAAAGCAGACAGGGGTTGTCTTGGGGGGAGTGCTAGCTGATCAGGTAGGAGGGGCCAGGTGACTGGTTCTCTCCTTTTCTAGTGGGTTCACGAGATGGGTAGTAACTGTGCCAACCTCTTGACCCACCTACCTGTTAGTCCATCCCAAAAACAATCCTATTGGTTACATGTGGGAAAGGAAGGCTACCTAAGAGGGGTGGCCAACATTGTAACCTAAAACCTTACTCGAAGTATGGCATCTGGACAGGTGTGAAATTCAGGCATCAGGATGCTTCATTGTAGTGCTGATGAAGCTGGCCATTTCACTGATAACCAAGTGTCCATATGGCAGGAAATTCCACCTCAGGAACAAAGCAAGTGTTGGGTAGTATGTGACCACAAGCAGCTCTGTATGGGGGATGTCTCTTCCTAGAGTTGTTGTTTCATTGCTCGCAATAATGGAGGTTTGTGCTTCTTCACCAGGCTGGGCAACTGTGTAGCTGAAACCTTATTTACATGTAAGGTATGTGCGGGCACCCTCTATGTGTGGCATCACAACAGGTGACCTAAAGTGTACAGCTTTCTGAGCCTATGTGTGTGTGCACAGTCCATGTGTGTAGCAATAAATAGTCCATAAAGCAAATATCAGGCCTATTCTCTAACACAACTGAGAGTAGTCCATTGTTCTGCTCACTAACCTTGTCCAGATAATTCACTTTTGCAAACCATGGAAATGAAGCACATACACACAGAGCTTCTCACATTTCCTGTTTATGTCACACTTTAATGGCTTTGTTTGTGTAGTACCCTTTCCCTTCAGCAGCTCCCGCTAACTCTTCCCTTTATGCAGTAGTGTGCTTGTGGGATTCCTTGCTTGCTCCGCCTTTGTCCACAGGACCATTTCCTCCATTTACTATATTTCTATAGTGCAGGCAAGACTATAAGTAATCCAGATATTCCTTTTCCAGAATGCTTTCTTTCATAATATAAGGCAGTTACAGATAGGGTTGCCAGGTCCAACTCAGGAAATACCTGGGGACTTTGAGAGTGAAGCCTGGAGACTTTGGGGGTGGTGCCTAGCAAGGATGAGACACTTTTGTGATGTCATGACCTGTGATGTCACTTCCAGATTAAAGGTCAAGTGGGGCATTTCCCAAGCTCCACCCAATGATGTCGCTTCCAGCATGTTGCGCCAAAATCCCACCTCTTCCTGTGATGTCACGTTTAGGGCACTCCCCCATACCTGCCACTTCCTCTGAAGTCACTTCCTTTTTTGAAAATACACTGCCATATCTCACTTCCCACCCCCACCTTTTCCCCATTGAAACGACCCAAAAATTGCAGGGAGTCATCATTTGCACCCATGCAGGAGAGGGTGGGGTTTGGGGAGGGGAGGGACCTCAGCATGGTACAATGCCATAGAGTCTAACCTTCAAAGCAGCCATTTTCTCCAGGGGAGCTGATCTCTGTCAGTTGGAGATCAGCTGTAAAAGCAGGAGATCGTCAGGCCCCACCTGGAGGCTGGCAACCCTAGATGGAATGACTAACTTTGCTACTTCTTTGCCTATCAAAGTGCTGATGTTACCATACCTCATGGGGAGGTGGGGAAGGATTCAGCTGTAGAAGATGCAGCACAACTTCTGTAAGTTGTGTCATTAATACAACTGAACATCCAAGGCTCACAAGCCTGGCAATGCAGCCTTTGCAGAACTCAGGCAGGGGGGTCCCTAACATTTAGGGCTGCCAAGTGGGGGCGGGTGGCGGGTAAAACCCCGCTTTGGAGGCCCGATTTCCACCGCCGTGGAATCAGGCCCCGGGGGGAACTCCACCCCCTAAAGCGCAGCGTGGCTGTGCGCGCGCGTCGAAGAAGAGCTCCTGGAGCCCGGCGACGTTCCCCCGCCGGTAAGTAGATTAGACTTGGCAACCCTACTAACATTATCTACAATAATGTATTATTGTATTCTTCTTGTATTATTCTGTTCTACATCTTTACATTCCTCAAGCTCAGAAATATTATGTATGTTAATATATTTCATCTTTGTGCCACAAGTACGGAATTGTAGGTCACTGGACCATTTTGTGCTAACTTCAGTACCCAGAGTAATTTATCCTTCCTTATTCATTTACTATTCCTCTGAATCTCCTGAATACAAAATGCAGTCTTTAAAATTTGATCAGAGATGTTGTCAAGGAGTTCCAGGCTAAACCCCATGGGTCCCTGGGGTGGTTACACACAAGTAACCAGACTGCTGTTTCTTTTTAAAATTTATTTATAAAGTTGATTTCAATTTCTATCAATATGGACATTTATTCTATAGCTAACACATTACTTTAAAATCATACCGTAAGAAAACAAGAAAACTAGCTAACTATCTAACACTTTTTAGGACTTGCGTTAGACGGCAGAAACCTTAAATTCAAGAGTCAAAGGCCAAAGCTCAGGTGTTCTCTACGTTGCTAGCAATTGCAATTCAAGCAGTTCATAGTTCAGGCCTTTAGTTCATCAGGATTTCAGCTAGTCTCTTTTCTTCAGGGCCTTAGCTCAATTATAGCTTTTGACCCAGCAACATCAGGTGAGGATGACATCCAATCAGAACTCATTTCCAAGAGATGCCTCTGGAAAATTACCTCATCACTCCCTGTTCTCCCTCTCCCATCACATAGACCACAGGTTCTTGTGAGAAGCTGATTACCACATCTCTGGCCTTGAAGATGATAAGAACTGTGTGGGCCTAGAGACCGATTAGTAACACCTACAGGATGGACCAGACCTATTGCTGTTCACTTTAACCCTTGAGGAGAGGCCACGGTTCTTTGCCTCACAGATGTATTATAAGAGGCCCTTGAATCATAAATGCCTTTTTTCCCAATTTGCCTTTCTTTCCTTAGCCTCTTCTGTCCATGATTGTTCAAGTCACTATGATGCTTTATAACTCTCTTCTGTACCATATGTAACAAACTTCTGTAACTTATCTGTGTTCCATGATCCTGGCTTGACTGCTGCTGCTACTCTATTCTGTTTATTGCTTTGGGATATGTTGTTGTTCAGTCACACAGTCGTCCGACTCTTCGCGACCCCATGGACCACATCACGCCAGATCCTTCTGTCCTCCATCGTCCTCCTGAGTTTGCTCAACTTCATATTCGTTGCATCGATAACACTGTCTAACTATCTCATCCTTTGCCGTCCCCTTTTTCTTTTACCTTCAGTCTTTCCCAGCATCAGTATCTTCTCCAGTGAATGGCCAAAGTATTTGAGCCCATTTGGTGGCCAAAGTATTTGAGCTTCAGCTTCAGTATCTGGCCTTCCAGGGAACAGTCAGAGTTGATTTCCTTTAGGATTGACTGATTTGATCTCCTTGCAGTCCAAGGGACTCTCAAGAGTCTTCTCCAGCACCATAATTTGAAAGCATCTATTCTTCGGCACTCAGCCTTCCTCATGATCCAACTCTCGCAGGTCCAACTCTCTCATGGATCACTGCCTTGACGTGGCAAGGGGGCTTGCGTGGTATGATGAGGCTGCGGGGTATGCCATGGAGGGCCACCCAGGACAGACAGGCCACAGAGGAGAACTCATACAAAATGTGATCCACTGGAGAAGGGAATGGCAACCCACTCCAGTATCTTTGCCAAGAAAACCCCATGGACAGTAACAAAAGGCTTTGGGATATAGGATCAGTATATTCAGGAGATATACACTGATCAAGAAGGTCCCCATATTTCAATTATTTTTCAATATGTGCAAAACAGAAATGTTCAGAAGGGCATTTTTACAAATGGATTAGAAAGGTAGTATAATGGAACCACTCAGGAGGTTGCTTCTATAAGGGATATTATTGTAGTCTGTTGCAGTGTTCCTTCATTTGGTGTAGTGGTTAAGTGCATGAACTCTAATCCGGGAGAACTGGGTTTGATTCCTCACTCCTCCACTCACAGCTGCTGGATGACCTTGGGCAAGCCATAGTTCTGACAAGAGCTGTCCTTGAAAGGGCAGTTCTTGAAAGAGCTCTCTCAGCCCCACCTACCTCACAGGATGTCTGTTGTGGGGAGGGGAAGGGAAAGGAGTTTGTAAGCCACTTTGAGACTCTGAGTGAAGGGCGGGGTATAAATCCAGTCTCTTCTTCTTCAGCTCTGTTTTTAACTGTAATATCTTCCACCTTTGTAACCCCCTTTCTTCATTAGGGTATGTTATGCTGTGATGGACTAACGCCTAATAGAGTTTGAGAACCTTTGAGTGACAAGCTGTTACAATAGAATTCTGCTGAGAGAGTCAGTTAAGGAATGTCAAGCGAGAACTGACAGTTGAAGAAGAGTCAGTTAAGCACTGACTGTGGACTGGAAGGAGGCTAACAGAGTGAGTGGACTGAGGAGGATCCTCATTCAAGCCAAAAAGGAAAATAGCTTCTAGTACAGAGAAGTTATTCCTGCTCAGTAAAGAAGCTTCAAGTGAAGAGGAGTGATCCCTGGTCTGTGTATAAAGAAGGATTTGGGAACTTGGTTGTTATGTTCTTGCCTTCTAAACTTTATGTGCTGGTGAAACTCAGAAACCTATGCTCGAGTGTCTAAGGAGAAACTGAAAAGAAAGCCTCTTTCCTCAATGTTTTAAAGACTTTGTTGAATAGCAGAAACACTTACTTGTTGGCAACAAATTATCTGCTGTTTGTGTGAATACAAAGTTACCTTGTTTTTATTATTGGTTCACCTCATACTTCCGACACCTGATATATATATATGCTGCAGAAGGGAAAATCCTGCATGTGAGGGAAAGAAGACGGCGAGATCTACATGCAGTAGGCAGTTTTTGTTGCCTTACACAGTTTTTTGGTATGCACTGTTTTTCAATTCAGTAACTGTAGTCTTACTGTTTTGTTTATTGGAGGCCCTTGCTCTCTGATTGAATTGCTTTTCACATTTGTAATCCACTATGAGTCTCAATGAGAAAGGCGGGCTGTAAATGAAATTAATAAGTATAGAATATTAATAAATTAATAAATGTAGAAATACATAATGACTGTATAATTTTCATTCCTATCATATGAAACACTCTTCTTTAGGGGGATGTGGTCAAACAGCCCATTGTGGAAATTTTGAAGCGCCTCTCATTGTTGGTATGAGTACATTCAGTTCTCAGTCACACTGCTGTGTTAATTAATGGACAGCATATCCCTGGAGTAGATTGGTTTAAATAGCTTCCTCAAATAAGTTTCAAGGATACATTTATTGAATATTAATTAATTTTTGGCACCTATTTTCAACCACACAGTCATTTTGGGTATCTCCCTGAGTCATAATGAAATGTGTTGCATAACATCATTAATGGAAACTATGGAAAGGTTCTTGGAAATTGGCCCTTTGGTGGAAAACTGCAAAATGTGGTTGAGATGGAATCTAGGAGTGTGCATGTTATGGCTTGGGGAATGGACTAAACCATTAGGGTCAAATACTTTGATGCTGTTGTTGGGAAGTACAATACCCATTCTCATATTTTTCAATCAGAAAGCTTACATTATTGACACTCCTGAATTTATATGTATTATGTAACACTTAGACTTCCTCATATTGATAATGAGAGGTATAGGATTCAAATTCTGGATAAACTCTATAGGCATGTGGCTGTACCTTTGTCAGTCTATGAATCTTGCTTAAGGTGTAAGAAATTCTGGTTCAAATCTGACAAGCCTTATACAGCAACTCTGCCTTTCACGAAGAGGATCCGTAGTCCAGTGCAATAGCACCTGCTCTGTATGCAGAAGGTTCCAGGTTCCGTCACTAGTATCTCTACTGTTTAAAAGGTATCAGGTAGGATGGCAGAAAAAGACCTGTTCCTGAGATCTTGGGCACAGGCCTAAATCAGCCAGTTGTCTGACAGGAGAATAGGACAGCTTCATAAGAACGTGGTGCTTGCAGGAACAAAGGAGAACAGGAGGACTTCTGCACGCGGGTTAATTTCTTGCTGAATCAGGAAGCTTGAAACAGAGCCAATTTTTGTAATTTCTCAACCTTGAAAAATTGAATTATTGGATAGAACTTTGAATACAGGGACATCCTGCCTAATAGACAGATGGGTTCTTTATTCCAAGCATTAAGCTGCTATACTCACTCCCCAGCTCCTGCTTTTGTCCAGCCAAGCTAGACATTCAGTTATCTGGGGGAGAAAGGAAGGAAATCTGGACTGCAGTTGCTAGGCAACAACAGGATGTGCTCTCTCTGTTCACTCCCAGACCACAATAAACTTGGACTTGGACCTGGTCTTTGCCTCACCCTCAGTAGAAACACATAAAATGAAGTAGTAAAGACCAAAGAAGAAACAACGCATGATGGGATGGGTCTCTGGGAAAGAAGCTAACATCTGTAACTAGAGCATGGAAAGCAAGCACATGACACCAAAGAAATGACAAACTGCAGTTCTAATGAGGACCTAAATGGCCTATGCCAGTTCTGTGATTCTAGCAAGTTCAGAAACTGTAGTTATGTTGCACTGCTTTGATTTCTTTCCACAGAGAGGTTGTATGGGATTAGTACATCAGTGTCATGTGGGCCCGGTGGGTCCCAGTTCACCTGCAGGTCTGAGAGCTGTAGTAGACTCAGAAGGGGTCATCCAGAAGGGGTCATCCCTCCAGGTGGCTCACACCTAACTCCAACTCTGGACTACCATTCACAAACAGGTTTATTTCTACTTCACCTGCAACACAGTTACAGTTCATTTACCTGACTACAGCATATCCAGTCCTTCCTTCTCTGATGTCCACCCATAGGCATGCTGGATCACCGCTTTTAAATCCCATCTGAATAACTGGTGTGTCCCCCAACCCTCGCACCCACTTCTCCCTGGATCCAGTCAGGCCCACGCTTGCGTAGAGGTACTCCTTCTCCAGCCAATGCTGCCAAGGCCAAAATCCACCTGTGCCCAACTGCATGTATGTCAGGCCACACCCACCCAACAGCTTCGCCTCCCAGTTCTCCTCACCCCTTCTAGCCCCCCCAATTGTCTTACATGGGGTCACAGCCTTTACCCCAGACCCTTTGCCTGCCATTCCCAGGCCCCTGTGCCATAATCAAATTTAGGGCTAGAACACATTTTGATCCCCTTCATTTCACCTTCCCAGCAGTCACTGGTTTGGTACCGAGACTCTAAAAGAACCAAGCCATGTACTGGCAAACATAGTTCAGAGTAGGATCATTCACAATGACAAAGTTTCTTTTGAAGACATTTTTTCTGGCAACCATGAGGTATGTTCTTGGCCATCTGACAAGCATGTGCACTGTGGTCAAGCAGTTGCTTCTCATATATAATTATTTCCCTAAGTCCTTCTTCTTTATATCTGTGAAGACAGGTCACATTACACTTTTCTTGCATACATATGCCTTCTGTACATTACAGCCTGGAGCAGAGAATGTGTACTTACTTGTTAGGGGCAAGTATAACAAGGCATGGTACAAAGCAGCCAGCTATTTATTTTAGGCCCCGTTCACATGCTGAATTTGCTGTGGGAGAGCCACGAATGTTGGGCAGATTTTCCGGGTGCGGTCACACAGCAACATCTGGCGGGCGTAGCGCACCTGTGGCCAACCCATGGCGTCCCGCTGAAAATGCACAGTTAAAAAGTACCTGCACAAAAGTACTGGCAAATGGTTTGCCACGGACTGCCAATGGACACCTTCCGTGTGATCACGCTGGCGCGGCTTTTCCCTCTGGCTGTCTTTGTTGAAGCACAGGCGCTGAGGGATGGAACCGTGGTGTGCCACCGACGCATCTGATCGCGTTCTGACAGGTCTAACTGCACTGGCGCAAATAGCCGCGTCTCCCCCCCCCCATGTTATCTGGTCCGTGTGACCGGGACCTTATTTTATTTTTATTTATTTGATTTATATCCCTCCCTCCCCGCGAAGGCAGGCTCAGGGCGGCTTACAGTCATATGTATAAAAATACATTATACAAATATTAAAACAGATAAAACAGTGAAAACCACAACAAAATGCAAAGTGCTAGCAGTGCAAGTAAACAATGGCAGCATTCTTTCGGCATTCAGATATAACAATCGCCATATTCCAGGTTCCTTGCCAGGCTATCAGATATTACTTTGGTGCTGATGTTAGGGCCAGGGCCACGATGTTACCGGTGGCCCCCTAATCAAAAGCCTGGTGAAAGAGCTCCATTTTACAGGCCCTGAGGAACTGCAGAAGGTCCTGCCGGGCCCTGATGTCCTCCGGGAGCTCATTCCACCAGTTTGGGGCCACCACAGAAAAGGCCCTGGCCCTCATCACTGCTAGCCTGGCTTCTTTACGACCCGGAAGGGCCAGGCAGTGTTGGGATCCAGATCTTAGTGTCTTCTGAGGAACGTGAGAGGAAAGGCAGTCCCTCAGGTAAGCAGGTCCCTGACCATATAGAGCTTTAAAGGTCAAAACCAATACCTTGAACCGAATCCGGCCAGTGTAGCACTTTTAGGGCAGGCTGGATGTGTTCCCGCACAGGAAGGCACAGCAACAGCCTCACCGCTGCATTCTGCACCAGCTGCAGCTTCCGGATCTGGGACAAGGGCAGCCCCATGTAGAGAGCATTGCAGTAATCCAGTCTCGAGGTGACCATTGCATGGATCACTGTTGCCAGGTCATTGCATTCAAGGAAGAGAACCAACTGCCTAATCAGCCGTAGATAGTAAAAGGCCGACTTTTCAATGGCTGCTACCTGGGCCTCCATTGTTAAGGAGACATCCAGGAGCACTCCCAAGCTCCTAACCTCCATCGCTGGCACAAGAAGGTCAGGAGTGGGATCCCTAACCTTGGTTCACTCCGGCTCAGACACAAGACCTCCATCTTCGTCAGATTCAATTTCAATTGACTTACTCTAAGCCAACCAGCCACGGCTTTCAACGCCAGGTCCAGATCTCCCAGACTAGACTCTGACTGGCCGCCCAACAACAGATAGAGCTGGGTGTCATCTGTATATTCGTGACAGCCCAGTCTGTGACTCCAGTCAATCTGGGCAAGGGGGCATATATAGATGTTAATTAACATTGGGGAGAGCACCACTCCACAGTCTAGCGGGTGCCTTCGGGACAGCTGTTCCCCCACTGCCACCCTTTGTCCCCAACCCTGCAGGAATGAGGAGAGCCACTGCAAGGCAAACCCCGAACCCAGGCGTCGGCGAGGCAGTGGGTTAGTAGTTGATGGTCAACCGTGTCAAACGCTGCTGACAGGTCTAACAACAACACTGCCATGCCGCCTCAATCCAGATGCCTCCAGAGGTCATCTGTGAGGGCGACCAGGACTGTCTCTGTCCCATGGCCTGGTTGGAAATCGGACTGGAAAGGATCTAATACAGAGGTATCATCCAAGAAACCCTGCAGCTGAGTCACCACCGCCCTCTCGATCAATTTGCCAGCTGGATCCAGGGATGGTTTTTTTAGGAGAGGGTGGACCACTGCATCCTTCAGTGCGCTAGGGAACAGACCCTCAATGAGGGACTTATTGATGATCTCCCTTAGCGCACCTCGTAGCCCATCACGACCAATGCTCCCTCTAAGCTGTGGAGACTTGTGAGCAAAAATGCTACTTTGTGAGCTACTGGCATTAAAGTTGTGAGTGAGCTATTTGGCTCCTGCATAAATCAGTTTGCTCTGGAGCCATCCTTCCTGAACTGAGACCAAAATGTGTGAGCTGGAGGCTAAAAAACTGTGAGCTAGCTCACACTAACTCAGCTTAGAGGGAACACTGGTCACGACTGGCTTTAACCAGCCACGATGGGCACAGAGCTATAATAGTGCCAACCAAGCCTAATACATTTCTGACCATACATTCAGCATCTGAAAGAACAAAGTTGTACATTGACATTTTTTAATGCATTGGACTTCACATCCATCTTTTTAGTTTCAATCAAAATGCCTCTACTATAAGCATGGATGGGATTACCATTACTATGTATTGATTATATTAAAACTTCCTATGTGGCTTCTCTGATTGCCTGAAGAGCCACATCTGGGCACATTTAAAAACATCCCTGAGGTCCCTGTTTGCAGAGGTTAGAGTACACACACAAAACCTTTATGGGCATGAAAGCACAAAACATCATGGAAATACGGGAAAATACTAAGATGCATCAGTCACTTACACTTGGCTATTCAAGCCTCGTCTTCTGATTGCATAATATAAAAATTTTGCAACAGCCTCCATTATTTCGCTATTAGAATAGAACAGAAGAAAGTGAACAATTGAGTCATCAGAGTGCCAGCTCTTACCCTCTAGAAATGGAGTAATAAAACAAGATCGGATAGCCCTATAGAGGAGGCAATGAAGTATGGTGTGCGTAGTAGATTCTATATCTTTTAGAGAGCAAGGGCAAAGTCTGTCTACATATGGTATCTGGCGGTACCTCCCTAAAAGCACAGAGGTTAGAGTAGACCAAAGGCAGGAAAGAAGAGAATGTCTTTCCCCTTGTCATGGCACAGTTTGTCCTTTCATGGTCTGATCATTACTGTGATAACTGAGACAGAGGCTTGACTTCACTGGTTTAGGAATGCATCTTTCTCTCCCTCCCTCCACACCCTGCCCAGCACAGCTCAGTTGTAGGGGTGACTTCAGAAAGCAACTTTAATTTTAATCCACCTTAATATAGTGTGACTGATAGGGATACTGCCAGTTTGCCTCACCATCTGTTGCAAACAGGGAGCCAATTGTCAATCAGTTCAATGTTTGCAAGCAGTTTGGGCCTGTTTGCCAGGTTACTTTTCAAGCATTCAAACAGTACAGTACAATTCATAGAACTTCATTGCAGTCCTACATTGCCCCTGCCCTTACCCCATGTCGGGAGGTGGACCCCTCCACTGACTTGGATCACCCTGCAATGGAGGCACTCCAGCTGCACCAGAGCCCCTGTGGGAAAGCAGGGGAGAGCATGGGGGGTACAGGAGGAGCCCTGGAAGAGGCAGGGACTGGCTCTTGGAGGAGACGAGCTGGGCTGGCAGTGGAATAAGGACACTGGGTTGGCATCCAGATTTATGCCTTTGGGAAGGGTGGGGCAAGCAGTAGCATCCTATAAAAGGAGTGCTTCCATGAGTGGTCAGGGAGGATGTGCAGGTTTGGCTGAAGAAGCTGCACAGAGAAAGAGAGCTGAGGAAAAGCCAGCCTGAGGGAAGAGAAGGAAAAGAGTGACTTAACGGCCCTCCATCTCCATATCAGAGGCCACGGGAATATAGGGGGCAATGTAATGAAGATGGCAGAAGGCAGGCCAGCAGCAGGGGGCTGAGGGGACCTCACACCTTAAAAGCCTGTTGTGTCACTTGGCAACCAATGGTATAAAGAAACAGCGAGCAAATCAGTAAGTCAGCCAGCAACTTTAGATAAACTTATTTTTAAAGTCTTGCAATCTGGTGTTTCCATAAATCTGTTCTAGCAACATCATTTCACTCACATGCCTTTCCCCACAGCTTTATGGGAGCCATGGGTTCCCCCCACCCACATCACTTAATGATCTGACCACCCATGACCCCAGGTATAATCAGTCTCACTTTCTGGATTCTTTGATCATATTTTTACTTGCATAGCCCAAGGAAGAAAGTACTTTGATTTTTACCAGGAGGCCAATAACAGTTCATTAAGAACACAGGAAGAGCCCTGCAGGATCTAACCAAAGGTCCTGCAACTCCAGCATAGTGTTTCCAACAGTAGCCATCTAGATACCTCCAGGAAAACCACATGCAGGGCATGAAGGCAGCAACCTTCCCCCCAGCAACAGATAGTCAGAGATACATCATCTCCAAACATGGAAACCCCATATAGCCAGTGTGTCTGATAGCCCCTTGTCCATAACCCACTTTCTATACATTTATCTCATCACCTTTTGAAGCCACCTAGGGATGCCAGCCTCCAGGTAGGATCTGGGGATCCCCTGGAATTACAGCTCATCTTCAGACTACAGAGATCAGTTTCCCTGGAGAAAATGGATTAGGGTTGGCAACCTCCAGGTGGGGCCTGGAGAGCTCCTGGAATTACAGCTGATCTCCAGGTGACAGAGAAAATGGCTGTTTGGGAGGGTGGATTCTATGGAATTATACCCCACTGGGATCCCTCTGCTCTCCAAACCCTGCATCCCCAGACTGCACCTCCAAACCTCCAGGAATATCTCATCCTGGGGTTTAGCAACCCTAAAATGGATGCTTTGGAGGGTAGACTCTGTGGCATTGTACCCCACTGAGGTCCCTGTCCTCCCCAGGCTCCATCCCCAAACCTCCAGGAGTTCCTTAGCCTGGATTTGACGACCCTACCCCCCCATCCCCCACCAGTTGCCGGGGGGACCCCTATAAGTTGTCTCGTGTGCTTCTCACTTGCCTTGAATGGCCCTTGCTGGGATCCCCATAAGTTGGCTGCAACTTGATGGGACTTTACACACACAAGGAAGCTGTGATCATCCCATCTTGGGTCAGTGAGTCTGTTAAATCAATTGTGCAGTGCCTGGCAAAACACTCCCCTTTGCCTGTCCAGAATTTGCTGGGGCTATGAATTCTACTTCAGGTATGGGAGGGGGAGCTTCTTCCACATTGCTTTGCATAATTTTATAAAATCTCTATTTTATATGTATATCCACTACTATAAATATTTATAAGCTTGTTGCCTGCTTTTTTTCTTCTTTCTTTACCAAAAAGGGAACAGTCCCCAAAGCAGACCTGTGTCTTTTGGAATGTCACATTGAACCTCACTGTTTTGCAGATGGAATTGACTCATTTCACAATTCCTGGAACTAGCAGAGATTTAGAAATGCAGTGGAGGAAGTGGCTGCTTCTGTCAGCGACCACACAGGGAAATGCTGCAGCAATACAAAATAAAGACTAATGATGTTGTGAAGCTGAAGCCAGCCAAAGGCCTTACTTTGCATTGGAAGAACTGTAGTAAACCAGATTTCTCAGCAACTGAACCCATAGCAACAATATCTCAGCAATATGCTATTTTATGCCACTGTTCAGAGGTCATACAGTATTTCATTCAGGTGCACAAGTGGAACTTTCAAAGATACAAAACAATTTTATTTACCTCGGTCACTCATGATGGTGGCATCAGATCACTTCCTCTGTACTAGCTGACTTGCAGTCAAAACGTTTTGTTCTGTGCTGCGGTTTCTTACATTCCCAGGTTTTGCAATAACACTGACTCCTTCACAGTGCCAGGGACTTCTCCAGGGCTGTTTCACTGAAAGTCTTCATGAAGATGAGAAAGGGCTGCTGTTATCTTGCATAGTAGCTGCTTTTCTCACGCTCCTTAAAAAGCCGCACTTGCTGAATTTCCCTTTTCTACAGTAATGGCACAAGAACCTTGTTTTCCTTTCTGTGACCATCCTATTGAAAACAGAGCTTTACAATGAGTGGCCACAGGTCCAGTTTTTCCTGCAAAACCAAATAGCTTGATGAGTTCTCATTTATGTCTGGGGATGAATAACAATTTTTGTCATCTAGAAAAAGTTCCAGCAGACATCTGGCCGGTTTGCTTGACGATCACAATAATACTGACTACAGTGGAGCTATGCAAGCCCTAGGATTGCCACTGTACTTGGTGACGTCCACAAATATCTGTAGGTTCAGAACTTCCTGCCTCAGGAAATCCAGTTGGCCCCCTCATTCTTTGCCTTCCAGAGACCTGTAAAGATAGCATTTACCTTGGAGGGCATTTTGTGGGGGCAAAACCCAACTGCTTGGGTTTTAACAGTGTGTTTTAAGCTGCTCTTATTATCGCTACTGTTTCTAAATTACTAGTACAGTCTGTATATATTCTAGCTTTAGAAGGGAAGTGTGATAGGGAGGCGCTCGCAAGAGATCTTCATCTTCCACCTCCTCCAGCAATTACGGTTGCAAACTCCAGCTTGGGAAATACCTGGAGATTTGGAGGTGAAGCCTGGTGAAAGGTGAGGGGAGCAACCTCAGTGGGGTATAATATCACAGAATCCATCCTCCAAAGCAGCCATTTTCTCCAGAGGAACTGATCTCTGTAGCCTGGAAATCAGCCTAACCTGCCTCATGCTTAACATACAACCTGGCATTCATCCTAAAAATTGTGTGTGTGGGGGGGTGAAATGGTGTGGGGGGGTGTGGGGGGGAGTGCGTGCAGCAGCAGGTGAGGCTTCACCATTTCCTCCTTTCTACCTTGAGTGCTTTCACTATAGTGTTGCAAGGTCTGGGGGGGGGGGTTATTCCAGGGAGGGGAGGGGTTGGGCCTCAGCGTGGTACAATGCCATAGAGTCCACCCTTCAAAGTAGCCATTTTCTCCAGTGGAGCTGATCTCTGTCAGCTGGAGATCAGTTGTAAAAGCGGGAGATCCCCAGGCCCCACCTGGAGGCCGGCAGCCCTATTTCACTAGCCGGAAACAGCCGGGACAGCTGTTTGTTTTACTGCCAGTTCCACGTGTCTTCTGGGTAGACAAGTGAAACTGGCAGTAAGACCAAGAACCCTTGCCCCATGGTCCTCCTCTCCTGGCAAAAGGACACAGGATGGAAGGGTGAGAATGGTGAAGCTCCTCCTGCCACTGTTCATGCTTGGCAGCCAATTGCCTCCCCCTCTCCCTGCACACATTATTCTTAAAGTGAGTCACACATAAAACATGAGTTGGGTTGGGGTTTCCCCCAATCCAAGTTGCATTGAATGTAACATATAATCAGATCTTCTGTTGTAATACAGGGAGTTTCTCCAGGCCCCACCACTTGGAGGATGGCAGTCCTACCAGCAGCATCCTTTTCATTCCAAAAAGCTGATGCTGAAGATGAGGGAATCTCAAGTACAAAATGCCATTTGGCAGAGAGAGCTGCAGTAAGGAGGGAAATCAGGCAATTTTTGCACTTGCAGAAAGTTTACTCCACCAAGCGTCTCCTGCCGACTTGAGAAGAGGAGCAATTCCCCTCACTCTAGCCCTTCTGTGCCACATGACATTTTATCCAGGAAAGTCTCTCAACTCCTTATCATCAAATGTTTTGGGAATCCCAGAGCGGGTGCTGGTGGAAAGAGATGAGGCGGAAGGTCTGCCTCCATAAGCTCCATATGTTCATGGATGCTTGGAGTAAGCAGGGCATTTGCATTCTTGGATTAATTCCATTTTTCCCCCACTGAATCTCACTAATGTTCAGGATCTCAGCCCAAGTTTGCTACAGAAACTCTAAAACTCAAAAGAATGGCATTGTGCAGTCAAGTTGTAATAACTGTTTTTGTTTTCTGGAGCAGTAACTCCTTTTAGCTATTCAATCATTATTTGTTCCAGCACTGTTGCAGGGCTGATGTTCAGTGCAAGGATGACATTTTAAGTTATCCTATTAGTGTTTCTGATTTGACTCTGTTGAGAATTATGCATATTCCTCCATTCCCAGTAAAGCATCCACCCTATAGTATATTAACACCTTAACATCTCCACAGCAAACATATTTCACAAGCATTCTTTCATCCCCACAATGGTACAGCTCTTCCAGGCATACTGAATATGTTATGCCTTACTTTTTATATTTGAACACTCATTAACTATACTTTAAATGCCCTGATTATTTTCAGTTTTGAAATATGTTCTGTCATCAAGGCAGAGGTTTCAACAGTAGTCTCTATCAATCAAACCCCCAGTTATCTGGATGTTTTGGCTGTCTCTAAAGAAGCAGATATGAGGCTGCCTTACACTGAATTAGACCACTAGTTCATCTCACTTTGTGCTTGCGGCTCTGATTGGCAGCAGCTCTGCAAGATCTCAAGCAAAGGTCTTTTCCAGCTCTACTACTCGATACCTTTTCATCTGGTGATACCAGACTTTGGAACTGGAAACTTCTTCTTGTAGTTTACCACTGTTATGCCCCTTCCACCAGAGGTAAAATGGCCTAGTGTCTTATACAAATGGCCACCCTGGTTATCACAGCCTCAGGTTCCAGATGAGCCTCCAAAGACATCCAGGTCAATAAGGTGGGATAGACTTGAATTTAACGATGCAATAAAGAATCCATCACTGTGCTTTTCTTGTTAAAAAAACAAAGCCATTATGTTGCTATTCCTATTAGAAACACAGCTTACGAGGACTGTACTTACAGTCTGTACTAAATTGCTTATGTGTGTTTATGCAGTTAAATTCATGTCCTATAAAATTTACTGTGAACTTTAATGGTGTGCTCATCACATCCCTAAGGGAAACTGTTATTCAGAAACTTCCAAAGACTTTGCTGATATACAAACTGCATTTTTTCTGCTATCTGTAATATTAGGATAACACTGATAATGTTGGAATAGAATTGTAATTCATGAAAAGCTGGATGCTGTCACATGTAAAATATGGACAATTAAAATTTTCATTTCACGTTCTGCATAAAAATCACCACAACTCATATACCAAATGTTGTAATGGGGCTGCATTTTCCTTTTAAGAATTTCATCAGTTCAATCTCAAGAATCACTGACAGGTAATGGAATTACTCCGCAAGACAACTTGGCCCAAGGGTCTTTCTGTAAGCACACATATGGAAGTATTACTTATAGATACCCATTGTATTCTGTTCACAGCTGTTAAAATGATCTTCATCTGAATTTCCACATGCAGTAGCATCACCAAATACCAAAAAGACTGGGTGAAATAATACAGCAAATACTATTTGAATATGAAGAAGCCTCCCAACAATGAATTTTCTTTTGTATCAAGGTTACTTCTCACTTTATTAGTATTCATTTTCATTTAAACTATTGCAAAGTCATTAATGTGATAAGAGTCTTACTATCTTTTCCAACAATGCTTATTCATTGAAAGCATGCACAGTGCAAATTGGTAAGATGATGGAACATTGCAAAATACAATGCAAAGGATCCTTTAGGAAAAATAATATGGATTTCTCATTCTTTTCAACAGCTTCATGGGAGCTAAGCAAGATAACACTGAAAAGCTGAACTTATCAGAATTTGCAAGGGCTCTGAATGTTCAAAGACCTTCAGAATTTTTATTTTTAGGAGACAGTGACATTCTTGACTTTCAGCAAGAATCTGTTCTGCAGTTTTTTTCTAATTTAGAAAAAAAGCACAGCCAGTTACTACCTACAAATAAGAGACCAAGTAGAAATGAGGTCCATAAAGCATTTACGTAGATATGCACCACTGGACTCATAGCTTGCAAGATCTGTAGGGTTTTGACTCACCCCAGTTTCTATTACATTTAATACTAGCGATACCAGAAGGAAAAATTAGATGCCCATCACAGGTGGCAAATAACAGACAGCAGTAAAGACTTGCAAATCACCAGTTATTTAATTTATTATTGGGGGGGTTACCACCAGAGGGACACTATTTTGAGTTTCTGTGTCATGCATCAAAAGTCTTAAACCAGTTATGATTACCTTGTAGGAGTGTGTGAGTGTGTATGTGTGTGTATAATGTACCATCAAGTCTCAGATGACTTATGGTGACCTCATAGGGTTTTCAAAGCGAGTGATTAAGCGGATGTGGGTTGCCTTTGCCTTCCTCTGCAGAGTTGTTCTTGGTGGTCTCCCAAGCAAGTACTGGCCCAGCCTACCTTCTAAGATCTGACACGGTCAGGCTATCCTATACCATTCCACGTTCCACCTTGTAGGTGCATCTTGCAAATTTCCCCCTACTGTGGCAGCACAGTGATCCTCCCCTCCACATTTTTTGTACCTGTGTGTCAGTGGACTCTTGGGAATACCACAAGGGGCAAAATGGGGGTCTGCAGTGAGTGGATAAAAATGGTGCAAATCACTAAGAGCAATGTTAAGCAGGCCTACTCAGGTCTAGTCAACAGGCCTTACTCCAAGGGACATGCTCTTAATATGGCACTGCAAGTCTTTTTAACTGTGTGGCTGGTTACATGGCACTGGCATGTTAGTATTAATTTTGAAAATGGCCTGGAATTGGAGTTTCCCTCCAAGGAAACATTTGAGCTTCCCTCCAAGGAAACATTTCCACCAGATTGTCAAAGAATGATTGCAAGGGATGTGCACTGGGAAAAAAACCCCACCAAGTTATAATTTTGGATCCAGGATTGCTGGTTTAGGGTTAGGACACTGGTTCAGGATTCAAATCCATGTGTGTTTTTTCAGATTCTGGAATTCTGGGACCATTATGTTCCATATGAATCAAAACTGAGGGTCAAGGGCAGCTGTTTTTTAAATGGTGGCACATATTCCTCCCTCTAATCTAAAAGCCCCTAAAGTTTCAAGCAGAATGGACAAGGGGGGTTGATTTTACTGACCCCACAAACCAGGTGCCTCAGTGTAAAGGTGCATGTCTCTCCACTGATTCCTGGGGGAGGGGGGGTTGCAGCAGCCCAGCAGGAGATCCACCAGATTTTTAAAAATTCCTTCTGCATCTATTTTTATGCAATTTTACAGTAATTTACAATTTTTAAAAAAGTTTGCCTTTCCATGGAAAACTGCATTTGCTATCCTTCCTTGTTGAGATCTGTTGTTTCTTTTCACAAAGCAAAAAAATGCTTCCTTTGCAGGCAACCTTCTCCTGCTTGGTCCCTGCAATAATTGAAAATAGTTCTGCTAAAAATTATTATTGTTGTTGTTGTTGTTTATAAACCACCCTCCCCTGAAGAACTCAGGGCAGTGTGCAACATTACAGGCAGCAGCAGGAAGCTGGGGCATGGGAGTCACTGCTTTGATCAGAGTCGCAGGTCATCTCAAATAACATTGCTTTAGAAGCTGGTCTTTCTGATGACAGGTGGCATGGGTGGAGGAGGGGGCTCTTCCCCCCCCCCAGCATTTTTCCTACCAAAATACTCCAATGGATAGTTATTTGCATAAATTTGGAGCTCCACTTGAAGCATCTGAGCACTCAGAGCTTGACATAGACTTCTCCATGGAAATTCCTTCTCTGGGGCTCGTCTCCAGAGGTGATTCGCTGGGAGCATTCACCTGCTGATCCCTGAAGGATCTGATTGGAAGGGAGACATGCCATGGCCTGGAAGATCAGGAGGATCAAAGAAAGACAAGATGCCTGCTGCTGTTGATGGTAAACAGGAGAACACAAAACAACACAACATTTTCATAATGCCGAAGAATCCCAGCTCTGTGTTAGCATTCTGGAAAATCACAGTAATGACTTGAAACTGATTTTTGTGTATATTTTCTCCTCAGGAATTTTGGAATGCATACTCCTAGTAATTATCCTGTGAGAAAAAAGCAGAACCTGCCAACTGAAGGCATACATTCATCAGTGCCCTGCTCATAGGAAATGAAGTGGCATACTTTACCTAAGCATCATAATCATAAACAGACACTTCAGCATTCTAAATCTACTATGTGTGCAGCTTCAGCTTGTCCAAATGAGTTTAACTCAGGGGTGGCCAAACTTGCTTGATGTAAGAGCCACATAGAATAAACATCAGATGTTTGAGAGCTGCAAATATTACACGTTTTTACTGGTAAAAATGCAAATTTACTTTTTACTAACATTAAATGAGACTGCCAAAAATAGTAACAAAAGCAGTAAAAGCAGATATTGATAATGATATTTATTTGTCCAATGATATTTGTTTGCTAATGATATTTAGTTTCCCTAGCCACCCTGCCAGGAGCCACACAATATGTGTGAAAGAGCCGCATGTGGCTCCCGAGCCACAGTTTGGCCACCCCTGGTTTAACTCAATAACGATGAACAGCCAAACGGGAGGAAAAACTGGCCACAAGAGAAGCATAAGGACCACCTTTGAACCCTTCAGCAGCAAGTTCTCAGAAAGCATCGGTCTAAGACTAAGCAAAGGGCAAATCGTTTCATAAAGTTCAGAGAAAGAGATGACGACTGATAGGAAAAATACTTTGGCAGGAAATATTTCCTGAATCCTAAGGGTCATTACTGGCTAACTTTTGTGAAAAAAATTGGCCTTCATACATTTATTCAGCTTTGCTTTGAAATTAACACAGCTTTTTGTTCTCCATATTTTTCAATACTTACTCTAAGGTGATTTGTGTGACATTACCCTTTGTAACTGGTGGTGAACAAATGGTATATGTATAGCTTGGCTGCCTGTCAATAGCTCAAACAAGATTATACTTGTCAGGCAATGGCTAATCCTCAGTTCTTGAGACTTCAGTGCAGTCATATCAGTTCACATGATCTGAATGACCTGGTATGGAGACTAGACTATTATTGATGATGGCATTCATACATTAAAGCTGTGGCACAGTATCAAAATCATCATCATCATCATCATTTTACATTTTTGAATCACCCAATCCATACTATTGTAGGGCTCTGGGCGATGTACAACATAATAAAAGCATTTTAAACATTAAAACAATACAATAAATACCGATAGTATTGGTATTGATACATTAATCAAAAAGCAAGTGGCAAAACTACAGTTTTCTCCCATTTCCAGACTGTGATTGCCACACAGGTGTAGCAGAGGAAGTAAAAACAGTCTGAGGAGACGGGGAGTGAGGGGGAGGGTGCCAGCCAGGATGTAAACCATTCCTGCCCTCAACCAAATCCTGGTGGAACTTACAGGCCCTTTTTTGTTGTTCAGTCACACAGTCAAGTCCGACTCTTCGCGACCCCGTGGACCAGCTCCCGCCAGGCCCTCCTGTCTTCCGCCGTCCTCTGAAGTTTGCTCAATTTCATGTTCGTTGCATCTATGACACTGTCTAACCATCTCATCCTTTGCCATCCCTCTCTTCTTTGACCTTCAATCTTTCCCAGAATCAGGGTCTTCTCTAGTGAGTGCTCCCTTCTCATTTGGTGGCCAAAGTATTTGAGCTTCAGTTTCATTATCTGGCCTTCCAGGGAACAGTCAGGGTTGATTTCTTTTAGGATTGACTGATTTGATCTTCTTGCAGTCCAAGGGACTCTCAAGAGTCTTCTCCAGCACCATAGTTCAAAAGAATCTATTCTTCGGCGCTCGGCCTTCCTTATAGTCCAACTCTCGCAGCCATACATGACTACTGGGAATAAGATCCTGCAGACCCCTGATGGTATTTGGCAGAGTTCCACCAGGTTGAGGCCAGGCTGAAAAGAGGGACATCTTTAGGGCCATGGCTCACCAGCAGATTGTTATCCGAGGACCGTAACGCTCTCCCGAAGGAGACGGTCCCACAGGTACATTGGTCCCTGTTCACTCAAGGCCTTGGAGGTCAATACCAAAACCTTGAACTTGACTCGGTACACCACTGGAAGCCAGTGTAGGTGGTGCAGCACAGGTCGTATATGTGTTGTTTGTGATGCTCCCATCAGGACTTGCGCTGCTGCATTCTGGATCAGTTGGAGTTTCCGGGTCAGTCTCAAGGGCAGGTCGCGATCTAATGCCATGCACTGATGCTTAAAAGCCTGAAGCTGTCTTTAAAAATAATACTTGAGTTTATTGCTAAAATCCAAAGTTAACATAAACATATAAACATCTAAATATATAAGTGTAGTTCTGTGATTCTGCCTCCCTTCGGAGTTCATTTCCATGCATCTTAATATATATATTCCATAAATATTCCAGTTGTTGGAAGTCTTCCTTAGACTTCGTCATTGCAGTAAGTTTCAGTAAAATAAAAGTTTCCCTATATTTAATTAACCAATCTCATCTCTCTGGTGGCTCCTGTTGTTTACACTTCTATGCAAAAGCTAGTTTAGCAACAGTAATTAAATGTATTTATTTGTACTTATTTAGGTATCACTGACATGTAGTTAAGCAACAGTGTTTCAGGAGTACTAGGGGCTATCATTCCTAATCCCATTGCTAATATCACACTGTATATTAACACATCACCATCTCATATGGAAAAAAGTTTGCTTTGGGGGATGCACAGAAACAACCGAAACTTCAAGAGTTTCTATGTATTTTGGCAATTTTCCAATGTAAAATGCCATTGATTAATCAATTTAAATTGATTAAAAGGCAAGTTACCTGAGAAGAGAGCACTATACCTTATTACAAAATTCAAAGTTGCTCCACAAATTTCATCACCAGGATCTCTGTGCCAATTAGCAAAAATCTTTTCTTTCGTTCCTTTATATATCCAGAAATATATTATAAATTAGAGGAAATAGTTGGTTAAAAGTTGTTTTGCTGGTCTTTAATTTTTCAAAAGCCATTAGCTCTCTTATATTCAATCCTTTTCATAATTTAGAATCCAAGTAATTCATCTTTTCTTCAAAGTTGGAAATGCTAGTAAAGGTAAAGGTTTCCCTTGCTCGAAAGCCAGTCGAATCCAACTCTAGGGTTGCGGTGCTCATATCCATTTCCAAGCCAAAGAGCCAGCGCTGTCCGAAGACGTTTCCGTGGTCATGTGGCTAAACACCAAGGTACACGGAACACTGTTACCTTCCCACTGAAGCGGTACCTATTTATCTACTTGCAATTTCTTGCTTTCGAACTGCTAGGTTGGCAGGAGCTGGAACCAGAGACAGGAGCTCACTCCGTCATGTGGCACTTGGGTCTCGGACTGCTGGGGTCTTCCAGCACTTGGGTCTTCCAGCCTGCAGTTCAGCGTCTTAACCACTTGAGCCACCGCAGCTCCTCTGGAAATACTACCATTGATCAAAAGGGATTGCCCGATTACCAATTACAAGTTGTTTATAATAGTTTATTCTGGACTTCTAATTCTTTTTTTTTGTATGTGCCTGTAAGTCATGGTGACCTCTGGTAGTCCCTAGTGGGGCATGGAGGACATTCAGAGAAGTGGCTTGATAGCATGCCTTTGCCTCCTAGCCCTGGTATTCTTTGGAGGTCTCCCACCCAAATACTAACCAAGGCCAACCCTGCGTAGCTTCTGAGAACTGATGAGATAGGGCTTGACTGGGCTATCGAGGTCAGGGCAACTTCTCCCAATTCTTGATTGACCTTAACCCACAATGAATCTATAGTTCTCAGACTACTGAAGTCAGTGGTGATGCTTCTGAAGATATTTTAGATCTAACAGAATCCCAGTCGTACATCATGGCACTATCAACTTTATTGTAAATCCTTCCCATGCAGTTGTCATCTAATGAGGATCAAGGGTGATAACTAGGTAGGAATGACCTGCAGATATAGTGCTAAGCCTTTAACCATTACAGCAGCACCAGATAGGATTGCAGGTATGGCCAAGCAAACAGTAGACAGTATGGGAGGTGAAGACTTCCAGAATGTGTGTGTGTGTGTGGGGGGAATCAGCAGCCTGGAACAATGATGTCAATTTCAGCAAAATCTGTAAGTGATGTCATCATAGGGGGCACCCTAGTATTCACCCAAAACTATGTGACATCATTGTGCTGGGAATGCTAGTCATGCCCCCCCCCCCAAAAAAAATTTGCCCAAGCATTTCTTCCCATGGTCTAGCGAAGTAGTGGTGGGCATGTGAAGTGGTCATGTGTGAAGAAATTTCAACTATAGAGATGGTAACGTAGCCAAAGTCCAACTGGGGATTGATCCAGTAAACTCCCACAAAGAGGATATAAAAAGGAACATTTATTAAAGCAAAATCCAAATAGAATATTAAAAGACCAGTTCAGCAGGGAAAATGCACAGAAAACAATAATGCTAAAATCACTAATAACTTACAATAGCCCTACTCAGTATCTTTGTTAAGGCTTGAAGTCCTTGGAGCATAACTCAGGTAGAATCTCTGGTAGCGCGGAGGGAGCCAAAAATAGTAGCAAGCTAACTGCACATCTGTATAGGCATTATTATAGGGAACACCAGCCGTGACTCATTAATCTCCCTCGGCCAATCACCAAGCTCTCTCCATGGGAGCTTTCCAAAATATGAACAAATGATCCCATCCAACCAAGTTTCTCAGCTGTAATACGTTGACTAATTAAGCTGGCCTGAAAGAACGACCTTGAAGAGAAACTGGTCTGTGGGAAGTGACGGCACCTGTGAGAACAAAAAACCAATTCACAGTGGGAGATCTCTGTCAAAGATAGATAGTTTCTTGACAGCATGTGAGATACTCCACTTCCAGCAGGAAGCTGGCAGCCCTAGCACCATGAGACAAAACCATGGAAAAAGGGCTCCCATTTCCCTGCTATAACATATGATAGGCCCTGGAAGTGGTATATATAATTCAATATTCTTCTGCAGATATAGAATCTTCATTGATGTAGTTCCAAAATTAGGCTTCTTGCCTACAAAGGAGCAAGCACAAATCTGTTTTTAAAAGTTATAAAAACTAGACCCAAAGTTGTTTACTTGTGAATAGCCACAATAAAACCACTTGCAAGCCAGCGGGGCCAATATCACATTATTTCACATCTGTCAAAGATTTAACTTCCTCTTATCATTACTCTTATTTATACATTAATTTTTCCTTTTGCATCCAGGTAGCCAACCTTCGTGTCAGATATATCTGTTATATGCACCTTTTGTTTAGGACACTCATAGGAAGAAAAGAGAAATCATATTTTTTTAAAAATTGCAAGCCTTTAAATATCTTCTCAAAGACATATCAAGGATATTCCTTACCCTAAATCCATTTTTAAAACTATTTTAATATAGTATCCTCTGCTTTGAAATGCTGACTCACATTTAGATGAGATTAGGGAGGAGATGAACAATGCTGGTGGAAAACTCTAAAAATACCTGCATTCTACGTCCCAGACGGCTTTACATTTTGTTAGCCTTCTGAATTCTATTCTCCTTTTTGATATCACTTTTGGCTTTCATCTTCCCCAGTACAGCCAATCTTTTGTAGACATGCCTTTCAGCATAAAGCTGTTCTATGTGGGAAGAACTAAATGCGTGTATGGGGGGAGTATGGGTTTTTATCAGATAAATTCTCTCTGTCCTACACGTGGAGAAAGGAGAATTTAGATTTTAAGACCATTATTAGACCCAGTCCACACACATGTACAAATTGGCATGTAAGCCAACTGGAATGCAACCGTACAAAGACAGCTTCAAATGGGAAGCCATCTGTAAAGCTGAAATGTGAGAATATATATATGTGTGTGTGTGTGTGTGTGTGTGTGTGTGTGTGTTCATCATATTCCACATAAATTATCTGCCTTCAAAACTAAGAATAATTGTCCTTAATAGAGCAAGTATTGCTTTCTTACATTTCCCCTTTGGGCATCTGCAAGATAAAAAATGTGGGTGTCATCTGAGTTTCATGCCTCTTTCTGAATTTTCCACCATTTGGAAAGCAACAAAGAATATTAAACCAGTATATCCATGCCATTATGAAAGAGAATGCAGGCGTGACATTGCCTGCTCTTAATATGTCAACATCCATCAGGTCTAGTGTAACAGCTGACCCTGTCTTGGTGCAGTAACATAACCAAGCTCTACCTGGGATTGGTCTCAGTAACTCCCCCAGTAACACCCACCATAAAGCAAAAGAAGGCTTTGTTGAAGAAGTTCAAGAAAATATACTAAAAACAAAGCATATAGTTCATTGGCAGTATAAATGCACAAGAAAAACAAATCTGACTGGCTATCTTATTTAACTGAGTCCTAACACAATGCAGTTGGTTCTTAAAGCATAGTGTTCCAGAGCATAATACAAATACCTTCTTGGCAGCAAATAGGGGTAGAGAGGAAAGGTAGAAAGTAGGGTTGCCAAACCCTCTGGGTGTGGCCAGGGGCCCCCCATTTTGGGGGGGGGGTTTCTACCCGCTGCTGGCCAGATGGCTGGCGGGGGAAGCCCCGCCCCCAACTCCCACAGCCACCCATCTCTCTCCCTTTAAGTGTGTGGAACCCGTGTTTCCTCCCAAGCCTGGATCTCCACAAACTTGCAGGGAAATGCCAGCTTCGTGCTCTTAAAAGGGAAACGCGGCTGCTCTTAAAGGAGAAACGCCGGCTCCTGCATTTAAAAGGAAAACTGCCATTTCTGGAGAACTGGCACATGGACGGGGGTGGTGGTGGCAGACATCCCCAACGTGACGTCATCACGTCGGGGATGCCCCGCCCCCTCCAGGAACACCCCCAAAGTCCCCCACTGGGGGTGGAAGATGGACTTGGCAACCCTAGTAGAAAGGGGTAAGGATCCATCTCTCTAACTATACTTACAGAAGAACACTGGCCATAAGCTCCTGACCTCTTCAACCAATCACTCAGTAGTATCCATGGAACATTCCAGGGCGAGAGTGAGTCCCCCCCCATACCAGATTCACAGCTGAACTGTGTGAGCTAATTAACAGGCCTGAGTAGAAGGCCTTGACCAGTAAATGCCAACATGGGGAAGGGTGTGGCTAATACCCACAGAGGATCAGAGAACAGTGAACTTAGCCAGATGGCTTCTCTCCTAACATCTAATGTAATGACTGTCCTGTTGTTACAGCTATTTGCTTCTATTTGATGGGAAGTTTTAATCTTTCCATGTGTGTTGTTTTATTTGCAAGCTACAGCATACATATACACTGTAATCCACAGTATAATGGAGTGTGCCATAAAATAAATCTCCCTTTACTACTTAAAGTGTATTATTACATAAATGATCCTCCTGCGATGTTTCCCATGTTGTACAATTAGCATTTTTCTGATACTAAGAAAACAAGTTTATTTTGCTAAGGCATGCCTAGATCTTCAAGATGCTGACAGAAGCAACGTGTTAAATTTGTCCTTGACATTCCCAAGCATTTCTAACTCTGTCTGGGACCAGAGAACATTCCTCCATATGAACTAAAGTCCAGTGAACTTTGTAAAACCGCTTATGCTTTGTCTTCATTACTGCATACTCCTTTCAGTTTCTCAGAATTTTAGTATGAGAGAGAAGATAAGATTTCAGCTGATTTGCCAACCCAAAGGATTTTTGAAGGGTGATAAAACATATTGTCAATAGAGATGCTTCCAACATTTTCTTCATCTGTATTTCTCCCTAGATTTTGGAATTCTTAATTTCCCCAAAATGGAACAGATGCATCAGAATCTTCCATTGGTTCCCTCTCCCATTTCATACAGTATGTTATACAGTCAGTTCCTTTAACTCACATGCATATCCCCCCCACTCAGTAGTAATGATGTACACATGTGCAATGATTAAAACACTGCAAAAAAAAGAATCTTGATGTTATTGCACTATATGAAAATTCATTTTGTGTGATGTACTGATGTGCATGCACAAATGGCTATGGATGGTTGTTCTTTGCAAGATTTTATCAATGCACATGTATCTGTAGCATAAAGGGGGAAATGTGTCAATAAATTGAAGGAGCGAGAAGCTGTGGTAAACTATGCAGGCTGAGATTTCAGGGTTAATTTTAGATATTATTCTAAACAAAACAGTATCATGGCATGTAGAATTAAGGAGGAGAGTTGAGTGAAAACTGAGGCACAATAAAGAAACAGAATGGATTGAAATCTGTTCTCCTTACTTGTCAACCAATATTTTTAATGGCTAACTTTAAGAATGCTTTCCTTCAGCTCAAGAAGCCATTAGATGACATAAATGTGGCAAGTTTGTATTGTCACACAGCATCCCAACTAATAACTTTCCCCCCCATAATTTTGAAATTCTGAGTATGTAAACTAAATTGTCCAACTTAATACTCAAATAAGAGCAATCTCTAATAAGAACATACAAACTTAGATAGCTGTTGGGTAAATCCTAGCAGTGGCTACAAGTTCAATGTATATCAACGACAATGTATACTATACAACAGAAAGAAAATAGCTGCAGAGCCTAACTAAAAAGTAAGACAAGATGCCCCTGTTGAGCATCACACATAATGTATACAGACATGCCTTTCCTTCTAATACTCATATCAACCCCCTTCCCAATTTAGTCTATTGCACATCCCACTGAGCCCCAATCTCTGTCTTTCCATATCATGCTGCAACTCACCACTGTCATCTCAGCCTGGATCACACTCATCATTCCCTTTTCCTACCCTAATTCTTGGGCAGCAAGATCACATGAATTTACTGCAGTAGTGGGTAGAGGAAGTCCCTTCTATCACCTTCTGCAGTAAAGCACTTTCCTGACATAGACTTGTGCTAGCATCAGACTTCAATAGAACTTAAATTACATTAGGACTTCAATAGGACTTCAATTTGTGTTCATATTTTTGTATTAATTGTGCAAATTGTCATTATTTTCCAATTCCACATGTAGTATCCATCATTCTGCAGCTAATAAACAAATGTGGCTGGTTGTACTGTTTCCCTACTCCAGTTAGATATGTACTTACCCTTTTGATGCAGGAGGACTCACAATAGAAAACAACAGTTATTAACACTACTAATATCGTCCATCGTGCCTGTTCATATAAACACTCTTGACAGAAATTCTACTAACAGTAATATAACTGCTGTCAAATCCTGGCGATAAGTACAAGGCTGGAGAAAAAGACTAATTTTTCAGAACTCCACAATTTATTTGTACCACTGTGTTGCTAACACAAATGAGATTGCCTGCTCTATGTCGTCCAAATATGGACAGCAAACATCATGCTAGCAGTTAGAACCAGACAATGCTTCTATGGAGTACTGGGAGTTTGACTTCTTATATCAATGTTACTGACACTCTTTTACTGAAATTAGCTATATATACTCCTAGGACAGTATATATTGCATCAGGGCAACAGCATACAACATTTTTCTTATACATGTAAAATCTGTATACTGCAATATATGACTGCATATGTGTCAGGGTTTCGTTTTTGAAAAGTCAGGAAGCTGGTATAAAATATTTATGTAAGAAAAATGCCATGTATAAAGTAGCCTGTGGAGAACACAACACAAATATCCTAGAAAAGGTTGTGTGTATGTTTGTGGGCAGGTCTATTGTAGTGGTTAAAAGTGACAGACTCCAATCCGGAGAACCGGGTTTGATTCCCCACTCCTCCACATGCAGCCAGCTGGATGACCTTGGGTCAGTCACAGTTCTCTCAGTGCTTTTCTCTCATGAGCAGTTCTCTCAGAGCTCTCTCAGCCCCACCAACTTCACAGGGTGTCTGTTGTGGGGAGAGGAAGGGAAGGAGATTGTTAGCTGCTCTGAGACTCCAAGTGAAGGGCAGGGTATAAATCCAACTACTCCTCCTCCTCTTTCTGGATTATCTGCTAGATGCACATAATGACATTACGCATCTGCCGCTTTTTTGCTCCATGAATGTCCAAGGCAGCTCAAATTATACCTCGAAAAAACTGTAACAAGTAAGAACATGAGCAATCAAATTCCAACATTTTAAGCTACAAACATTACGATTGAAGCACACAGTAAATACGAGAATGGCTTATTAGTGTGCAGTTGTGGTCTCTAAAATGCAATTCTGTCATGTGGAGAAGTGTCTGTAAATGCTACAGGACACACTGGTGCAATCTCAAAATTTAGTGTGCTTTTCAACTGTTCTTCCATGGCTTCCTTAAGATCTGGGGAATCCTAGTGAAGTTAAAGATGTACATTGGTGAAGATTATTAAATTACAAGATGGCACAAATGCACTGCTATGGCACTTAGAAATTTTTTTCCCTCAGTAACTCCAGTCTCTGGAGACCTGGGTGAAAAATGAGGGAAAGATGCTAGGGGAAGGAAAAGAGGTGGACCGTTGCCTCTTTATCAAAGTTTGTTAATGTCAGTGGGTCTTCAGATCAAATCCCCACGAATGGAGAGGTATTGAACCATAATAAAAAGAGCTGCAAGAACCCACTCATCCTGAGCCAGAAAAATCATTTCACATAAATGAGACTGAGAACATAACTTTCAACATCTTTCCATCTAATCTTTGTGGAAAAAAATCTATCTTCAATTGGGTGAAAGTACTTTCCAAAATGTTCACCGAAGAAAGTACTCAGAGCCCACACGTACATTGTTTCTGCACGAGCCAAATGGGAACACAATCCACTCCTTGAATAGGTATTTGCAAGTGGTTTACAACCATAAAACCTTAAACAGAGTAATCTGAACATGCTGCTGATGCCAAGGGTAGGTGAACATTGGAACACATTGTCTGCTGGAGAGCTTTCAGCTATGCCAATGCTTTTACTTTCTGAGTAATAAATCAGTAGACATTTTAATGAGTTGAAGTGGACTCATCATTTCTTCCTGTACAAAAGAATCTGAGAGTTTAATGAGTACAGATACCTGATGGTTATCCAGGAACCATGGGAGGCAAAAATCTAGAGTTTGAACTTGGTTTCACATGACAAAGAAACCCTAGTCTACTCCGATTTCATGTCGTGTAAAATCACCAGCCACAGGGAAGCAATATACAAAGATGCACAATGGATGATGAATGTACAAAGATATTTTATTTATTTACTTCCTTCACACCCCACTTTCCTCTCCAACGGAGGCCCAAATTGTCTTAAAGCATTCTTTCTTTATCTTCACAACAATTCTATGAGGTAGATTAGGCTGAGAGGGTGTGACTGGCCCATTGAGTTTCCATGCCAGAGTGGGGATTTAATCCTGTTTTTTATTTCATTTTGTTTTGTTTGGAAGCAAGTGCCTCTAGTGATGAGCCATCACTGGCTGTCATCTGTTGCCTTTGTCGTGTAATTAAGGATTAAATTTACAGTTCCTTGTTGGTCCTTCAAAGAACTAATTCTAGAATGTAAAAGTATCTCCACTTCTGGTCTTTGTTCTTGCAACTCGCATGACTCTTTCCATAAGCCAGTAAAGTTGGTCTTGATCCTGTGGAGTGTACACTTTAGGTTGTGAGTGATTCTCTGATGCTGCACTGCCACTTCCCCCTCCTGATGTTGGAGGTTGCATGGGCAAGATTTACAGGGACAAAAAGACATGTAGCTCAGGGGACTACACTGAGGAGGAAAGAACAGAAAGGCATTCACTGCTAAAGTGACGGAATTTCTGCTTACAGGAATGGAAGGGGAGATGCTTTTGACTGGTTCTTCCTTTTTTATTGCCTCTCCCAGTCCACATGGCTTTCTCTCCGGTCCATTCTGCATCTAGCATTTGCTCCACTGTTTTACCAAACCCACGCTGGAACAGAAATTCCCCTCTACATTGCATGCCACTTTCACTTTGATTGATTGTCGGATTTTATGGCAGTGTCCAGACTGTATACCGCTTTCACTTAGTTTGATCTCTCGGTTTTATGGTAGCCATCTGCATAGATTTATGGCCATTTTATGGCCCTTCAGGGGTGACTCTGCAGTCAGTACAGTGGTGGCCCAGGGTATCTGAATGTGATTTTGAGCTGCATCTTTTTCTGTTCGGGTGTGGGTTTGGTAAAACAGCAGAGCAAATGCTAGATGCAGATTGGGCCTCTGCTGGCTTTCACAACCTAAAGCATTAGCCTTACAGCAGACTCATAGGGCTGTTGAGAGAAGAAGAGGGGCAGAAAAGAACCACATCCTTGTATGCCCATTTCACATGTTCTGAATGAGTTTTCCAAGTGCAGGTTTTTAAACTGTATTCATCTGTGTTAACACCATGAGGATTTAGAAGTGTGTACTGAAGATTTACAACTTAGCAGCCCTACCTGAGCTCAAAACTTGTGAGAACAAGCTCTTAGTGCCATATGAGCAGAGTGAACCACTCCCACAACATTTATGCAGTTTGAAAAAGAGTAATCACTCTAGCAGCAGGGACACAAATAATCCATCAGTACTAACAATATATCCAGAGTAATGCTCTCATTTAAAGTTGTATACAGGCTTGTAAAATCAAAATCAAACGTTACCCATTGTTTCTTACCGAACAGCACATCTGTGAGATGACGCATAGCTGTGGGATCATCTAGCACCTCCACACACTCCAAAAATTCCCATATAAGGGACTGAGCCAGAAAATAAGAGGGAGGGAGTAAGCTAGCTGCAAAAGGGGACAACAGGAGAACAGAAGACTGACCCAGAGAACAGAAGACACTTATAGTGACTGGGAACTGTTTATTCTTTCCTTACCCAAGACATTTACTGGCAGAACTCCAGGTTATTGCCAGTGAGTTGGAGCAAAGGCGAAAGGGCATTGGCCGTGCAAATGAGGAAGAACCCGGCTGCCGGCTGTGGGGAGCCCAGCCATTGGTGCACACTGATGAACTAGTCCGCTCCTCTTTGAACTGTGAATCCACTCCATCATGTACAAATTGAATCTTTTGCTTCCCATTTGATCAAATGCAGTTTGATTCAGCGCACACAATTTTCCCAGTAAGAGATCATCACAATCCCCCTAGCAAATTGGGGCAATCAAAGACAGAATCAGTGATAAGAAGTACAGTCCATATGGAGGAATGGTAGGCAAATCCGCAGATCGTGTAGTACTTCCTTTTGTTGGGGTGTTGGTCACACACATACAGTACTTTGGAGGGCATGGTGTTGGGCAACAGTAAGAGTGCGTCAAGTTTGTGGGGGAGAAAGCGAGCTCCATTTTGGTCAGATGCTGCATTTGTCCTGGTTAATTAGAATCTGACTGAAGGCTTCCCATACCAGCAACATTTCCATCATGCCCTGCACACAACGGGAAGGAGGAGGGAGCCCACAAGTATGACACACAATCCATGTGTGTTTCTCAGTCACAAACAAATAAGAGGTTTTTCATGACATTCTGAATGAGGCCACTATTGTGAGTTAGAATACTTCACATTGTGCAGTTTAGAATGGGGTGGGGGGAGAAAAGTGACTAGCCATAAAAGTGATATACATCTTTAATCCAAAACTAAGAGAGGTTGAAAATACTCCTATTTGAACTCTTATGCTAGAAAAAGATGCATCCTTGATATTTACCCTTTTCTGTTTCCTGTGCCTGTTATTCCATGGGTATTTGTTATGAAGGACAGGGAATGAATCATCAGTTTAAACTTCTTCCCTTCATAATGTTTGCTGTTGAGTTAAACAGCATTCTCTCTCGTGTCCTTTTCTTCTTTTGATATAGTGCTATCATGAACTTTTCTGAAACAAATACTAATTACAAATACTCATAGTTCTTGGGTCTATTTTTTTTTTTAAGGGGGAGATGAGGTGCTACCTGGGTCTGGACTGAACCTGGACTGGCATGGGAAATCACGTAGCTAAATGATCCTTCATGGGGGGGGGGGAGTCACTAACTATCAGGGAGAATGGCTGTAAACTAACATTTCCCTGACATGCTAACTTTCCATGTGTGGAATTGTCTGGAGTGGGGTGGGGGGAGCATGCAATAATGTAAGCTCTCACCTGGACTATGCAGTGGTACGTTAAAGACACAACATCACTAAAGGTATGCATTTCTTTTGTTTTCTTTTCAGTTCTATCTCAACAAATTATTCATTTTTATTTCACCCCTTATTTCAGGCCTTTTTTGTTTTTCCATTAATATTTTGTTTGTTTAATTAATTAATTAGATTTTTAGGCCGCCCTCCTTGCAAGCAAGGCTCAGGGTGGTTAACAACCGAAGAGGACATACAATGAGTAATTAAAAGTTAAAAACCAAGAATAAATTTTGTTTCCAGTTCGGCATAACTCTGCTTAGGATTGCACCGTAAAGGCAAAGCACATAAGCAGGAGGTGGAGAAAGAGAATACAAGTTTCTCAGCAAAGGTTAAAGAACTGATTATGTTCAGTGTACCGAAACGGGCCTATTCCAGTGAGCAGGCCCATTCCACCCTGTCCTCCAAGTTTTTCCCAACACCTGGAGAGGCTTTTCTTTCTCTCTCGGGTAACCACTGCCACCACCTGACCTTTGTAAGGAATTGCCTGCTGGGAGGGTCAGGACTCCTAGCTTCCCTTCCAAATTCTGAGACCTTGCCTCTGTGTCTCCTGCTGCCCAGCACCTGGTCACCACAGGGACCATTTACTGACTTGTGCACTCCTGGAGGAATAGCCACTTGTCAACTACCTGCCTTCTTCCTGGCACTCCGTTTAAAATAGTGCGTCCAAGACAGTGGACACACAGAGAATGTGGTACAGAGAACCACTACCAGCATCCAAAGTTATGAAGGATTTATTAAAGAGAAAATGTTCACAAGCATACATTTAGCACAGCACCAGACTGAGCGAGGGATTCAAAAGAAATGGGTAAAATGCAATTCCCGTGTCCCTTTCTCTATACATGCCCTGTCAGATGTTAAAATATAGGACAGGCTCCTTAGCTTAGGATGTTATAGATCTCTACAGACTTTCATTTACCTTGCAGCTTCCTCCAGCTCTTCAGACCAGCACATGCTTAACGGCTGCCTCCTCCAGACCTCAGTTAAGAGTTCTGTCTGCTCTGATGGACTTAGCACAAAAGACATCTTCCTCCTTGATCCCCTGAGTTTTATCACCTCTCTTTCCCCCCACCCACTAACCAAGTCAGGCCAATAAAAGAAGCTTTTCCTGAAGTCTCCAGAAATTTCCTTCCTAAAGTCTCTCTAGTATTTAATTCCTGCAAATCTCTGTTCCCTGCTTGGAGGTGGGGGGAGAAGTTTGACCATCCCATTGTCTAGACTTATTAGAGTTTGTATGAAGGTGGACTGAGGTAAGTCTGGAAAGCAATTAAACTGACTTCTCCCCTTCCTGCCTGTTCTCTGCCCAGAGAGGGGGGGGGACTTTTAAAACTCAGAGTGAAGGTTTTGCTCAATTCAAACCTCCAAAGAAAAAATGTGTTTCTTCACATTCAGTATTAAAAATCAATGCCCCTCTGCTGCCCTCCCTGGACTGACACTTCTGATTCTTATCAAAGCTAGGAGAACAGTCAAATTCCAACTGGCCGAGCCAGGCTTTTATGGTCCAGTGACTCTCAAGCTGAAAGTGAGATTAGAATTCACTGTGGTTACTTCAGGTACCTCATAACTACAGTAGTGTTATAAACTCATGTTAAATTATTCCTCCTTTTTTTGTTAAGCAGAGGGACTGGGGGCATGCATACTTATTATACAGGCTCATTTAACTGCTAACAACCAAAGGCCCAATCAGAGACAATGATAAATCCATGATTAGATCATGCAGATTTTTGTATGTTTTCCTCTATGGAGGCATATGGCAGCTTCGGGTGGCCTGATTTAAGCTACAAAACTACAAAAATCTGATTTAAACTACAGCATGGGGTGGGGCTGATCTGATGGAGCTCTCCTGGCTACTTATTTTAAAAGGTGGGATTTGCTGAGCAGTCCTTAGAAGCAAAGGCTTCGATGGCAACTTTTTTCTTTAGGCTAAAAATACTCTATTCCCTAGAGGGATGTTATTTGCACTTTTTAGCTAAGGACCGTTTTCAAAGTTCATGGCTGAAATTGGTTGATACACATCAAAGATAGGGGGTTGCAGTTAGTATGGCTAATTCAAATGATGATAGAAACTGCAAAGCGTGCAAACAATACTTATAATTTAACAATATAATAATAGAACACTCAGAAGTACAAAGATAATACAAAATTATAAATAGATCTCCTTCTTATTTCAGATGATGTGAGAAAATTCTCCAGCGTAGACCTTCCGTTTCGTAAAGAATTTCCTCCAAACATCAATACTCCTTCATAAAATACAGTTACAGTGTTATATTCATATTAAGACAATGTACCAACAGCCAATATATTCAAAAAATTCATTAAAATTCATACATACATCAAGATGTGTCTTCATTATCTCATAGCTATTCCTTAATGATTCATCAATTTTCTACAATAAAATATTGTTATCATTATTCATTTCGACAATAAATATTTATATTGGTTACAGAAACTGGTAACAGTCAATTATAACTATATTGCTGAAAAGTCTTACCCTCAAGGAGAAACGCACTCCTATCCAATAATCTTTCCAAAACGCAGGCGAGTCAAGTCTTAACAGGCACTGCCCATTCTTACCCTTTTAAATCAACTTGTTAAAGGTACCTACTTACAACCCTGATATTGACCAAACACTCAAGCCATACTGATTAGTGCAAACACAAGTAAGTCAGTAGATACAGATAACTTACATTTAAAGAAAACTTACATTAAAGAAAACTTACATTAAAGAAAACTTACATTACAGAAAACTACATATGAAAGCTTACATTAAAGAGTCACCTACACTGCTATAGAAAACATGCCAGATCCAATGAGATATTCAACCCCGCTGGTTGACATGTATTTAACCTGAAAATCCAATAGGCTTCTCTCCGTAACAAGATCTTCTGCATATCCATTATACTATATGACAGACCACCTCTAATACTACAAATTTAAAATCCTCTGGACTATGTCCTTTCTCTGCAAAATGTTGGACGAGGGGAGCATCTTGACACTTATGTTTTAACCGAGATTTATGTTCTAACACGTGTGTTTTTAACGCACGTGAGGACTTCCCTAAGGCCACATACACATTGTAAGAGGTACACAACCCCTTTGGTTGAACAGGTGGAAAAATGCTTGATGTCTTTCCTGAATCCTACCTCCGGGAAGTCTAAAACTTTTGTCTCCCACACTTGGGAGCAAGCTACACATTTTAAATACTTGAAATGGCCCCTTGGGGTTGACTTCTCTCCCTTTCCCTTGGGTAAATCCGCTCTGATGATCATGTCCCTTATATTTGTGGTCCTGCAAAAACCTAGAAATGGAAGAGTCTTACACTTGGGGATATCATTCAAAATATGCCAGTGTTTTAACACTATATTTCTAATGGCATATGCTTTAGAAGTAAAATCAATTGCCCAACAAATCCTACTGTCAGTTTCCTTCACCTCCCTATCCTGTAGCAATTCTGTACGATCTCTCCGTCTTGCCTGAAAATGGGCTCCTTCAATTACATGTAGTGGGTACCCTCGTTTAATGAGCAATGCTGTAAGTCTATCCGATTCCTTCTCAAAATCCTCTATCAGGGTAGAGTTCCTCCTGGCCCTAAGGAACTGTCCATATGGTAAGTTGTTCTTTAAATGTTGAACATGGTGTGACCTGAAATGTAAGTATGAATTCCTATCGGTATCTTTATTAAAGGGACATACTGCTAATACTTCTTCATGGACAAAAACCATGGTGTCGAGAAAATTTATGTGAGAAACATCCGACTTGCAAACAAACTTAATAGAGTTATGGACTGTGTTCAGCCATATAACAAAGTCCCCTACAATGGAAAAATCATCTATAATCAGAAATAAATTGTCTATATATCTTTTACAATATAGAATGTGAGTATGAAATGGATTGTTCATGATATTAGAAATCCACCTTTCTTCAAACTCTCTCATGTATAAATTGGCCACACTGGGGGCAACGCACTCCCCATGGCTCCCCATTGTTCTTTATTCTTTATTCAAAAATGGAGCCCTGCTACTAATCAGGAACTTGTAGTTAATCTCTTAGCTGATACTGATCCAAACGTGATGTTGGCAGTGCCCAAGTTTTTATCTGTAATCCTGGGTGGTATTAAATTAATTGACTCTTTTAAGCAGTTAATATATATTTGGTAACTAAATTATTTAATTTTGTGAAATTGTAACTGTAATTGTAATGTACTATATGTATATATGTTGTATTTGTAATATTTTAAAAGAATGCAAGAACTTCTGTCCCGGATATCCTGCTATCTTTTCTTGTTTGGCTCTAAGACATTATGGTACAGAGCAGCATCATGCAGTAGTTAAAAGTGTCAGACTAGGATCTGGGAGATCAGGTTCGAATCCTCAATCTGTCATGGAAGCTTGCTGGGTGACCTTGGGCCAGTCACACACTCTGAACCTTACCTACCTCGCAGAGTTGTTGTGAGGAGAAAATGGAGGAGAACGATGCTTTGGGTCCCCATGGAAGAGAAATGTGGAGTATCAATGAAGCAAATAAATAAATAAACATGCACAATTGTGTCATTTTTCTTTTTGTTTTCATATTTTGTCATTGTGAGCCTTTTTTACTTCGCAAATTTTTGGTGTTAGTTCTCACAATGTATTTACTTCTTTTGTGGCATTTTAATGCAATTTATACATGAAACTGGTGTAAATTTTAACATTATTCCTATCAAATTTAATCTGTATGGCTGGGGGAAAGATGGGTATAGTTTCACTCCAAGATGGGAGATGCCAACTCAGAAACTGGAATTTTCCAGTTGAAATAGCACAGGCCATGTAGTTTCAGTAGCATCCCCAGGCATGTGTCATGTCTTCTCTAGTTACTCCAGGAAAAGTAGTGTACCTGTTTCCCTCCACATACCAGCATGTGTGAAGTGTTTGTCTGTGCTGAGGTGCTTTTGCATGCCTGATTGGCACAATACTTCCTCTCAAAATGAAAGAGGGAGCTGGAGCATATGGACCAATATGTGGTACACATGGATTTCCACTTGGAGCACCTGGATCATATGTGATTTTATCAACCATGTAAGTACACTCTTCCGCAATGTAGACAGGATTGGTCTATAGTATTTCAGTGCATGAACCAAACACACAGTGGACGACTGGCATGGTCGACTTTCCATGGCCATTGACGTGATCGCTCCCCGGCGCCCTCTGCGCCCTCGCTCTAGACTGGCCCCCTGGTATTCCCAGGGGCTGCGGCTGATGAAGCAAGAGCTGAGACGATTAGAGAGATGGTGGCACCGAGCTTGTGATGAGGCTACAAGAGCATCCTATAGAACGTTTATGAGATCCTATGAGATGGCAGTCAAGGCTGCGAAGAGGATGCCTTCTACACAGCCAGGGTTGTGTCTGCAAGCTCTCACCCAGCCCAATTATTTAGAACAATTCAGGCACTGACAGCTCTGCCACAGAGCAGACAAAATGGTAGGGAATTGGATATTGGCTGTGAGGCTTTTGCGAGCTATTTCACGGATAAAGTCTTGACGCTCTGCTGCGACCACCCTGCCACAGTTAAAACAGTTAGCGAACTCGAGGCCCCTTGTGCATCTTTGAGTCCGGGTTTAGAGTGTTTCAACTAGCTCAGCCTGGAAGAAGTCGACAGATTGCTCGTATCTGTACATCCAACCACGTGCGGCCTTGATCCGTGCCCCTCCTGGCTCATTAAAGTGGGCCATGAGGGGTTTCGAGGTGCCTTGAGAGAGATTGTTAACAAGTCCCTTTCGGAAGGGCGGTTCCTCGAGGCACTCAAGGAAGCGATGGTCCGCCCTCTCCTGAAAAAACCAACCCTGGACCCGGCTGAATTGGCTAACTATTGGCCGGTGTCCAATTTGCCCTATTTGGGCAAATTGATTGAGAGGGCGGTGGCGATTCAGCTGCAGGGCTATCTGGCTGACGCTTCTGTCCTTGACCCATTCCAGTCTGGTTTTCGCCCGGGATATGGGATGGAGACAGCACTGGTTGCCCTGACTGATGACCTCCATAGGCATCTGGATCGAGGTGGTGTGGCAGCGCTGTTGTTGTTAGGTCTGTCAGCCACATTTGATATGGTTGAGCATCAGCTGCTGTCCCGCCGCCTCACCGACGTGGGGATCCTGGGGCTCACCCTTCAATGGCTTGCCTCATTTCTCCAAGGTCAGGGACAGAGTGTAGTGCTAGGGGAACAGCAGTCCCAGAGGCACCCGCTGGAATGTGGGGTGCCTCAGGGGGCGGTGCTTTCCCCAATGCTGTTTAACATATATATGTGCCCCTTCGCCCAGATTGCCCGGAGGTATGGGCTAGGGTGTCATCAATATGCAGATGACACCCAGCTCTATTTGATGTTGGGTCGGACTCCAACCCAGAAGATGTTGAGTCGGACTCCAACCCAGAAGATCTGCACTGGGCTGGATGGCTCAGATGGAGCAGGCTGAAATTAAACCTGGTGAAGACGGAGGTCCTGTGCTTGAGTCGGACCGGATTGGGGTTAGGGTTCCCGCTTCTGACCTTCGATGGGGCACCATTGGTGCCAGCTTCGGAGGTTAGGAGTTTGGGAGTATTCTTGTCAGTTTTCCTTTCTCTACTCTTTTATTCATCTTATTCATGAAGACATCGTTCTTTTACAAGGAGAGAATTGTGTGTAATATATGTCGTCTGCAGAAGTCATTTGTTTCCAGCCAACACACACACACATAGTATTTGTGCAGCTCAGAAGCTTTGGAGTTGTGAAATGTATCCAAAGGGGGATTGAATCTGATTTTTGGATGAACTACAAACTGTCTGTACTTGTTTTTACCCTTTGCATGACTCTCAGTTAGACAGAGGTTGTTGGGAACTATTTTATGTCTGAGGTAATGTTCCCAAGCAAAGGATTTTCCAGAATGGAAAAGAAGATTAGGCCACTAAATCAAGACGATTGAAAGGCCTGAATTGTTTTACAGGAGGCTTTGTTATTCTAGGTTGAGTTGTTTTCCTCTTGCTTGTACCACATCACTGGAGTGTTCTCAAAAGCACAAGTTTCCTCTAGATCGATCCAATACAGAGCCAGTGCAGAGCCGGACTCTTGTCAGCTGCTTTCTGCAACACACTGGGGTCCTACACAGAAGACAGAAACTCTTTATTGTTTTTGGTCAAAGGCCAAGGCAAGTTAAAAAAACAGAAGAAGCAAAACAATCAAATATGGAATACAAGCTCCCATTATAGAGCAAAGGGCCATCACAATGGGTTCTTCTGTCCAATGGTTGTGTCAACAGTGAAGGGGTTGCAACCTTTAGCAGTTCCAGCCTCTTTCTGCAGACCCCACCCCCCATCACTCCCTGGCTCGAAGGCAGCATTTTGAGGAGGCTCAGTAGGTTGCAGGATAAATGAGGAGGTGGGAAATTTCTGTTCGGATTGCACTTTGTTCCATACCACCCATTGCAAGGAAGCCATTGATATACATATTTATTTGAATTTAAGTACCATCTAATAATGGTGGCTGAAGGCAGTTTAAGATTTCCTCCCTGTTGGCTTGTACCACCCTAATTTTTTCACTGGTAGTCAGAGGCAGGCAGTAGGTAGATTGTAGTCCATTAATAGACCCTGCCCTGGTCAATTTCTGGTATCAGTTGTTTGCTTAAAAACTTGCCAAGAAATACTTGACAAAGTGAACCACAATCTCATCTAGCAAGACACCTGTTATCTTCCTAAGCAAAAGTGCCTATTCATGATCACTTCACATCGATTAGATTATGCCTCAGCTGCGCTTTAAAACACGTGTTGTCTACAGAGACACTAGTAAAAAAAACCAAAGGAAACTACACAAGACTGAATCCCATCCCTGCTGTAATTCTCTAACCCTGAATGACTGCAATATTCAACAATGTGTGAATATAGCCTGTTTTTCTGAATTCATATTCAATACCTGTATTATTTGGTCTTTATACAATACAGAATTTGTGTCTTCCTTATATAAAGGTGTTTTTGATGCAAGACAGATAGCCATTGTCATCTCTGTTTGCAAATCCCCTGCTTTCAGATTCAGCTAGTTGTCAAAAGAAATATAATAATATTGTGGGGTGAATTAGGCATTAGGCAGGATCTTCTGTTTCTGATGCACTTCTGGTTGCTGGTAGGGAAGGGAAGCTGCATATCTGTTGAAACACCTGTCTAAGCCTAAAACCATTAGGGACCTTATTCCAGTCTGCATTGTGCCCTCTGGGAACTGAATGGTAGAAAGAAGGAATCAGAGGCATCAGTGAGGGTCTGACGTCAAGAAGGCTACTGAAAGCCATCAAGTGTGAGTGAAAGAGTCAAGAGATAAAGAGAGGAGAAATGAAGAAAAAAAGAAAAACCTGAAAAAGAAGGAAAAAGAAAAGCATAAAAAAGAAGAGAATGAAAAAGGAGGAAAGATATATCTCGCAAACAAAGACGAGAAAACACAAGAGATGACCTTTGTGGTGTTTGGTGTCAACCTTTAACACACAGCTAAAGATATTTTTTAAAATAATGCATTTCTTCTTAAATGGGTAACTACTAGACTTCAAAACAGGTCTAAAGCCCATAAGGCAGCAGACAGAATACTGAACACAGTAATACATTTCTCCACCCCTACGCATAATAAAAACTATGATGAAAATCTATTAACCTCCTGAAATTAAAATGAATTCACAAATGGAAAAATGTTCCTGCACATCCCTGTAAGGTTCTGTCAATTTTCAATCCAACACAAAACACTTCTTCTTCTCTTTCCATTACATCATTGGAAAGTATAACTTCTCTAAATACTTCTTCCACATTTCTGCAGTATTTTCTCCTTCTATTGATAGTTTTTCTTTATTATGTCCAGTACTTTATTATCTCCAATATATCTTCAACTCTCATTTGTTTTTTAAAAATGCATCAGGACTGTATTTATGAATATTTTCTATGAAATATGTATTTATTTATCTGATTTATACCCTGCCCTCCCCGCCAGAGCAGGATCACAATGATCAATCATCCTTCCTTTCTTTCCTAACAGTCCACTTTTCATCTATATATTATAAAGAGAAGAAATGGCCAGGTGACATCACTTTGCCACACAAGGATGCCATTTGCCAGTTATTGCTAGGCAAGTCTCTGCCAGCACTCCCCCATTCCCTGCCGGTGCTAAATGGAGTGGTGGTGGGGAATTGACATCATATGATGACATCAATTCTGGGTAGAGACCTAGAAGCGACTGCAACATGTCAAGTGACGCTCTGGAAATTCTCTCAACCTCTATGGCAGAGGTGTCAAACCCATTTGCCATGACGGCCAGATCTGATATAAATATTGGGCTGGGCCATGCGTGCCATGTTGTTGTTAGATCTGTCAGCCGCACTCAACATGATCGACCACACGTTGCTGGCCCACCGCCTCACTGATGTGGGGATTCAGGGGCTCGCCTTTCAATGCCTTGCCTCTTTTCTTCAAGGTCGGGGACAAAGGGTGGTGACAGGGAATCAGCAGTCCCAGAGGCATCCTCTAGACTGTGGGGTGCCTCAGGGGGCGTACTGTCCCTGATGTTGTTTAACATCTACATGGGCCCCCTTGCCCAGATTGCCCGGAGATGTGGCTTGGGTGTCACCTATACACAGATGACACCCAGCTCTATCTGATGTTGGGTGGCCAGTTGAACTCCAGTCCAGATGACCTTCATCGGGCATTGCACGCTGTGGCTAAACCCGGTGAAGACAGAGGTCCTGGGCCTGAGTTGAGTTGGTTCGGGGTTGGGACTCCCCCTCCTGACCTTCGATGGGGCGCCTTTGGTACCAGCGTCGGAGGTTAGGAGTTTGGGTGTGCTCCTGGACTCCCCCTTAATGATGGAGGCCCAGGTGGCAGCCACTGCCAAGTCGGCCTTTTACCATCTTCGGCTGGCTTGGCAGTTGGTTCCCT